>NW_027195165.1:0-285000 GCF_038502225.1 Cherax quadricarinatus
GGACAGTCTGAACGAGTATCTACAAAAGATACAGCTACAATCACTAGTGACTGTGTAATTACTAATTCTTGGCTCATTACAAAGTCACTAATGGGTGCTGGTGGCTTCACAGTCAGAATAAGATCTTCCTGGAGCAGGAATCGAATCACACCAGAACACAAGGGATCGGTTAACCTTTGACCCTGCCGGCTACTCACAAACAGTCTTCTAACGTCTTGAATTACCCGTAAAAACTTAAATCCACGCTATCCCACCGCTGCCACCATTTATCATGTGGGATTCGAACACGTGGATAGGGTAAAGTAATACTCACGTAGGCTGGAAGTACGTATAATTACGGATAATGTGGGGAGCGCCCTAACAGCCGTAACCTTGTCTTACTGGTACACTGGTTACTGGTAACTGGTTACTACTACTGAGATATATGTGTCCTGATACACTGTATATGTGTCCTGATACACTGTGTATATATGTCCTGATACACTGTGTATGTGTGTCCTGATACACTGTGTATATGTGTCCTGATACACTGTGTATATGTGTCCTGATACACTGTGTATGTGTGTCCTGATACACTATGTATATGTGTCCTGATACACTGTATATGTGTCCTGACACACTGTGTATATGTGTCCTGATACACTGTGTATATGTGTCCTGATACACTGTGTATGTGTGTCCTGATACACTGTGTATATGTGTCCTGATTCACTGTGTATATGTGTCCTGATACACAGTGTATGTGTCCTGATACACTGTGTATATGTGTCCTGATACACTGTATATGTGTCCTGATACACTGTGTATATGTGTCCTGATACACTGTGTATGTGTGTCCTGATACACTGTATATGTGTCCTGATACACTGTGTATGTGTGTCCTGATACACTGTTTATACATGTACACATCGTGTATCTTGATACATGATGTGTATGTATCTTGTATGTGTGACCAGATATTTTGCATATTTAATAGACTGAAGGACGGAGGGTATAGGCCTCCGTGGATGGAAATCTATCCGCGTAGGCCTAAAAATTTGATAAATTAGATTTTAGTGTTTGGTGTGAGCCTTGGCATGTTAACGTTGCACCAACATAAATAATAATAATAATAAGTAATAATAATCCCCCTCACATGAGATGTTAAACGAGGGGAAACGAGTCTGCCATCTTGGAAACTCGTTTAGATCTCGTTATATACGTGTTTGATTGTTGTATTGTGAAGGAGTGTCACTGCACAGCCCTTTGATGGACAAGTTGACAGCTGTTGTACACCAAGACGGGCAGCCAGACTGTGTGTGTGTGTGTGTGTGTGTGTGTGTGTGTGTACTCACCTAGTTGTGGTTGCTGGGGTCGAGACACAGCTCCTGTATGTGTGTGTGTGAGTGTGTGTGTGTTTTCACCTATTTGTGGTTGTAGGGGTTGATTCACAGCTCCTGACGCCGCCTGAGTGCGTGTATTTGTAAGAAAGAGATAGATAGATAGATAGATAGAGAAAGAGAGAGAGAGATAGAGAGATGAGAGAGAGAGTGAGAGAGAGAGAGAGAGAGAGAGAGAGAGCAGACATAGAGAGAGACAGAGAGAGAGAGAGAGAGAGAGAGAGAGAGAGAGAGAGAGAGAGAGAGACAGAGAGATAGAGAGAGAGAGAGAGAGAGAGAGAGCTTTAAGGATATTAGAGATAGCTCAATTAAACAAAGCTTGACTCGGTCTCTCTCTTCCTGGAGTCTAACAAATATTGATTTAGATTTTGAAGTTGACAGAGCGGTAGACCAGGACGGTCCCTGACCAAGTTGGTCTTTGTGTATGTGTATTTGTATGTGTGTATGTGTAGACAGGTGTGTATGTATATGTGCAGGTATGTACTCACCTAATTGTGGTTGCAGGGGTCGAGTCACAGCTCCTGGCCCCGCCTCTTCACTGGTGGCTACTAGGTCCACTCTCTCCCTGCTCCATGAGCTTTATCATACCTCTTCTTAAAGCTATGTATGGATCCTGCCTCCACTACATCACTCTCCAGATTGTTCCACTTCCTGACAACTCTGTGACTGAAGAAATACTTCCTAACATCCCTGTGACTCATCTGTGTCTTCAACTTCCAGTTGTGTCCCCTTGTTGTTGTGTCCCCTTGTTGTTGTGTCCCCTTGTTGTTGTGTCCCCTTGTTGTTGTGTCCCCTTGTTGCTGTGTCCCCTTGTTGCTGCGTCCCCTTGTTGCTGTGTCCCCTTGTTGCTGTGTCCACTTGTTGCTGTGTCCCCTTGTTGTTGTGTCTCCTTGTTGTTGTGTCCCCTTGTTGTTGTGTCCCCTTGTTGTTGTGTCCCCTTGTTGTTGTGTCCCCTTGTTGCTGTGTCCCCTTGTTGCTGTGTCCCCTTGTTGCTGTGTCCCCTTG
This sequence comes from Cherax quadricarinatus, assembly GCF_038502225.1. Classification (NCBI taxonomy): domain Eukaryota; kingdom Metazoa; phylum Arthropoda; class Malacostraca; order Decapoda; family Parastacidae; genus Cherax; species Cherax quadricarinatus. The sequence goes on from NW_027195165.1 coordinate 2,385, forward strand.
TTGTTGTGTCCCCTTGTTGTTGTGTCCCCTTGTTGTTGTGTCCCCTTGTTGTTGTGTCCCCTTGTTACTGTGTCCCCTTGTTGCTGTGTCACCTTGTTGTTGTGTCCCCTTGTTGTTGTGTCCCCTTGTTGCTGTGTCCCCTTGTTGTTGTGTCCCCTTGTTGCTGTGTCCCCTTGTTGTTGTGTCCCCTTGTTGTTGTGTCCCCTTGTTGTTGTGTCCCCTTGTTGCTGTGTCCCCTTGTTGTTGTGTCCCCTTGTTGCTGTGTCCCCTTGTTGCTGTGTCCCCTTGTTGTTGTGTCCCCTTGTTGTTGTGTCCCCTTGTTGTTGTGTCCCCTTGTTGCTGTGTCCCCTTGTTGCTGTGTCCCCTTGTTGTTGTGTCCCCTTGTTGTCGTGTCCCCTTGTTGCTGTGTCCCCTTGTTGTCGTGTCCCCTTGTTGCTGTGTCCCCTTGGTGCTGTGTCCCCTTGTTGCTGTGTCCCCTTGGTGCTGTGTCCCCTTGGTGCTGTGTCCCCTTGTTGCTGTGTCCCCTTGGTGCTGTGTCCCCTTGGTGCTGTGTCCCCTTGTTGCTGTGTCCCCTTGTTGCTGTGTCACCTTGGTGCTGTGTCCCCTTGGTGCTGTGTCCCCTTGTTGCTGTGTCCCCTTGTTGCTGTGTCACCTTGTTGCTGTGTCCCCTTGTTGTTGTGTCCCCTTGTTGCTGTGTCCCCTTGTTGCTGTGTCCCCTTGTTGCTGTGTCACCTTGTTGCTGTGTCCCCTTGTTGCTGTGTCCCCTTGTTGCTGTGTCCCCTTGTTGTTGTGTCCTCTTGTTGCTGTGTCCCCTTGTTGTTGTGTCCTCTTGTTGCTGTGTCCCCTTGTTGTTGTGTCCCCTTGTTGTTGTGTCCCCTTGTTGCTGTGTCCCCTTGTTGCTGTGTCCCCTTGTTGCTGTGTCACCTTGTTGCTGTGTCCCCTTGTTGCTGTGTCCCCTTGTTGCTGTGTCCCCTTGTTGTTGTGTCCTCTTGTTGCTGTGTCCCCTTGTTGTTGTGTCCTCTTGTTGCTGTGTCCCCTTGTTGTTGTGTCCCCTTGTTGTTGTGTCCTCTTGTTGTTGTGTCCCCTTGTTGCTGTGTCCCCTTGTTGCTGTGTCCCCTTGTTGTTTTGTCCCCTTGTTGTTGTGTCCCCTTGTTGCTGTGTCCCCTTGTTGTTGTGTCCCCTTGTTGTTGTGTCCCCTTGTTGCTGTGTCCCCTTGTTGCTGTGTCCCCTTGTTGTTTTGTCCCCTTGTTGTTGTGTCCCCTTGTTGCTGTGTCCCCTTGTTGCTGTGTCCCCTTGTTGCTGTGTCCCCTTGTTGTTGTGTCCCCTTGTTGTTGTGTCCTCTTGTTGTTGTGTCCCCTTGTTGTTGTGTCCCCTTGTTGTTGTGTCCCATTGTTGTTGTGTCCCCTTGTTGTTGTGTCCTCTTGTTGTTGTGTCCCCTTGTTGTTGTGTCCCCTTGTTGTTGTGTCCTCTTGTTGTTGTGTCCCCTTGTTGTTTTGTCCCCTTGTTGTTGTGTCCCCTTGTTGCTGTGTCCCCTTGTTGCTGTGTCCCCTTGTTGCTGTGTCCCCTTGTTGCTGTGTCCCCTTGTTGTTGTGTCCCCTTGTTGCTGTGTCCCCTTGTTGCTGTGTTCCCTTGTTGCTGTGTCCCCTTGTTGTTGTGTCCCCTTGTTGCTGTGTCCCCTTGTTGCTGTGTCCCCTTGTTTCTGTGTCCCCTTGTTGCTGTGTCCCCTTATTGTTGTGTCCCCTTGTTGTTGTGTCCCCTTGTTGTTGTGTCCCTTTGTTGTTGTGTCCCCTTGTTGCTGTGTCTCCTTGTTGCGGTGTCCCCTTGTTGCTGTGTCCCCTTGTTGTTGTCTCCCCTTGTTGCTGTGTCCCCTTGTTGCTGTGTCCCCTTGTTGCTGCCACCCCTTGTTGTTGTGTCCCCTTGTTGCTGTGTCCCCTTGTTGCTGTGTCCCCTTGCTGTTGTGTCCCCTTGTTGCTGTGTCCCCTTGTTGTTGTGTCCCCTTTTTGTGTCCCGTTGTTGCTGTGTCACATCTCTGGAACATCCTGTCTTTGTCCACCTTGTCTATTCCACGCAGTATTTTATATGTCGTTATCATGTCTCCCGTGACCCTCCTGTCCTCCAGTGTCGTCAGACCGATTTCCCTCAACCTTTCTTCATAAGACATTCCCCTTAGCTCTGGAACTAACCTTGTTGCAAACCTTTGCACTTTCTCTAGTTTCTTGACGTGCTTGACCAGGTGTGGGTTCCAAACAGGTGCTGCATACTCCAGTATGGGCCTGACGTACACGGTTTACAGTGTCTTGAACGATTCCTTACTAAGGTATCGGAACGCTATTCTCAGGTTTGCCAGGCGCCCATATGCTGCAACAGTTATCTGGTTGATGTGTGCTTCCGGAGACATGCTCGGTGTTATACTCACCCCAAGATCTTTCTCCTTGAGTGAGGTTTGCAGTCTTTGGCCACCTAGTCTATACTTCGTCTGTGGTCTTCTGTGCCCTTCCCCTATCTTCATTACTTTGCATTTGGCAGGGTTAAATTCGAGAAGCCATTTGCTGGACCAGGTGTCCAGTCTGTCCAGGTCTCTTTGAAGTCCTGCCTGGTCCTCATCTGATTTAATTCTCCTCATTAACTTCACATCATCTGCAAACAGGGACACTTCTGAGTCTAACCCTTCCATCATGTCATTCACATATACCAAGAATAGCACTGGTCCTAGGACCGACCCCTGTGGGACCCCGCTCGTCACAGGCGCCCACTGTGATCGGCATGTGTATGTGTAGGCATGTGTGTATGTGTAGGTATGACGGCCCCTTTCAAGGCAGGTAAAATTGCTTACCTGGAGAATGTACAGAGAACTTTAACGTCACAGATAAGTATGATAAAGCACTAAATTATTGGCAACTGTTGAAGTCCCTTGATTTGTATTCCCTGGAATGCAGGCGAGAAAGATACATGGTAATATACACTTGGAAATCCTAGAGGAATTAGTACCAAACTTGCACACGAAAATCACTGTCTATGACAGCAAAAGACTCGGCAGGAGATGTAACATTCCCACAATGAACAACAACGGTGACACCAGTACACTGAGACAACACAATAAGTGTCAGGGGACCAAGACTGTTCGACTGTCTAACAGCATACATAAGGGGGATTACCGATAGACTCCTGGTTGTCTTCAAGACCCCTGGTTGTCTTCAAGATCCCTGGTGGTCTTCAAGACCCCCGGTTGCCTTCAAGACCCCTGGTAGTCTTAAAGACCCCTGGTTGTCTTCAAGACCTCTGGTTGTCTTCAAGATCCCTGGTTGTCTTCAAGACCCCTGGTTGTCTTCAAGATCCCTGGTTGTCTTCAAGACCCCTGGTTGTCTTCAAGACCCCTGGTTGTCTTCAAGATCCCTGGATGTCTTCAAGACCCCTGGTTGTCTTCAAGATCCCTGGTTGTCTTCAAGACCCCTGGTTGTCTTCAAGACCCCTGGTTGTCTTCAAGACCCCTGGTTGTCTTCAAGACCCCTAGTTGTCTTCAAGACCCCTGGTTGTCTTCAAGATCCCTGGTTGTCTTCAAAACCTCTGGTTGTCTTCAAGACCTCTGGTTGTCTTCAAGATCCCTGGTTGTTTTCAAGACCCCTGGTTGTCTTCAAGACCCCTGGTTGTCTTCAAGACCCCTGGTTGTCTTCAAGACCCCTGGTTGTCTTCAAGACCCCTGGTTGTCTTCAAGACCCCTGGTTGTCTTCAAGACCCTGGTTGTCTTCAAGACCCTGGTTGTCTTCAAGACCCCTGGTTGTCTTCAAGACCCCTGGTTGTCTTCAAGACCCTGGTTGTCTTCAAGACCCTGGTTGTCTTCAAGACCCCTGGTTGTCTTCAAGACCCCTGGTTGTCTTCAAGACCCCTGGTTGTCTTCAAGAGGGAGCTGGACAGACACACAGTACCTGACCATCCAGGCTGTGGTTCCTACTTTGACTTACGTGCGGCCAGCAATAACAACCTGGTTGATCAGGTCCTGATCCACCACAAGGCCTGGTCATGGGCCGAGTCACGGGGGGCCTTGACCCCAGAACACCCTCCAGGTATATTGCCCTAGTAATATAGCATAAACGACAATCTATTAGGTACCAGAGATCAGGTACAGTCATGATAGTAGGTGGTCAGTCCCTTAGTCATGATAGTAGGTGGTCAGTCCCTTAGTCATGATAGTAGGTGGTAAGTACCTCAGTCATGATAGTAGGTGGTCAGTCCCTCAGTCATGATAGTAGGTGGTCAGTACCTCAGTCATGATAGTAGGTGGTCAGTACCTCAGTCATGATAGTAGGTGGTCAGTACCTCAGTCATGATAGTAGGTGGTCAGTCCCTCAGTCATGATAGTAGGTGGTCAGTACCTCAGTCATGATAGTAGGTGGTCAGTACCTCAGTCATGATAGTAGGTGGTCAGTACCACAGTCATGATAGTAGGTGGTCAGTACCTCAGTCATGACAGTAGGTGGTCAGTACCTCAGTCATGACAGTAGGTGGTCAGTACCTCAGTCATGATAGTAGGTGGTCAGTACCTCAGTCATGATAGTAGGTGGTCAGTACCTCAGTCATGATAGTAGGTGGTCAGTCCCTCAGTCATGATAGTAGGTGGTCAGTACCTCAGTCATGATAGTAGGTGGTCAGTACCTCAGTCATGATAGTAGGTGGTCAGTACCTCAGTCATGATAGTAGGTGGTCAGTACCACAGTCATGATAGTAGGTGGTCAGTACCTCAGTCATGACAGTAGGTGGTCAGTACCTCAGTCATGATAGTAGGTGGTCAGTACCTCAGTCATGATAGTAGGTGGTCAGTACCTCAGTCATGACAGTAGGTGGTCAGTCCCTCAGTCATGATAGTAGGTGGTCAGTCCCTCAGTCATGATAGTCGGTGGTCAGTACCTAAGTCATGATAGTAGGTGGTCAGTACCTCAGTCATGATAGTAGGTGGTCAGTCCCTCAGTCATGATAGTAGGTGGTCAGTACCTGAGTCATGATAGTAGGTGGTCAGTCCCTCAGTCATGATAGTAGGTGGTCAGTCCCTCAGTCATGATAGTAGGTGGCCAGTACCTCAGTCATGATAGTAGGTGGTCAGTCCCTCAGTCATGATAGTAGGTGGTCAGTACCTAAGTCATGATAGTAGGTGGTCAGTCCCTCAGTCATGACAGTAGGTGGTCAGTCCCTCAGTCATGATAGTAGGTGGTCAGTCCCTCAGTCATGATAGTAGGTGGTCAGTACCTCAGTCATGATAGTAGGTGGTCAGTACTTCAGTCATGATAGTAGGTGGTCAGTACCTCAGTCATGATAGTAGGTGGTCAGTACCTCAGTCATGATAGTAGGTGGTCAGTCCCTCAGTCATGATAGTAGGTGGTCAGTACCTCAGTCATGATAGTAGGTGGTCAGTACCTCAGTCATGATAGTAGGTGGTCAGTACCTCAGTCATGATAGTAGGTGGTCAGTACCTCAGTCATGATAGTAGGTGGTCAGTACCTCAGTCATGATAGTAGGTGGTCAGTACCTCAGTCATGATAGTAGGTGGTCAGTACCTCAGTCATGATAGTAGGTGGTCAGTACCTCAGTCATGATAGTAGGTGGTCAGTACCTCAGTCATGATAGTAGGTGGTCAGTACCTCAGTCATGATAGTAGGTGGTCAGTACCTCAGTCATGATAGTAGGTGGTCAGTACCTCAGTCATGATAGTAGGTGGTCAGTACCTCAGTCATGATAGTAGGTGGTCAGTACCTCAGTCATGATAGTAGGTGGTCAGTACCTCAGTCATGATAGTAGGTGGTCAGTACCTCAGTCATGATAGTTGGTGGTCAGTACCTCAGTCATGATAGTAGGTGGTCAGTACCTCAGTCATGATAGTAGGTGGTCAGTACCTCAGTCATGATAGTAGGTGGTCAGTACCTCAGTCATGATAGTAGGTGGTCAGTACCTCAGTCATGATAGTAGGTGGTCAGTACCTCAGTCATGATAGTAGGTGGTCAGTACCTCAGTCATGATAGTAGGTGGTCAGTACCTCAGTCATGATAGTAGGTGGTCAGTACCTCAGTCATGATAGTAGGTGGTCAGTACCTCAGTCATGATAGTAGGTGGTCAGTACCTCAGTCATGATAGTAGGTGGTCAGTACCTCAGTCATGATAGTAGGTGGTCAGTACCTCAGTCATGATAGTAGGTGGTCAGTACCTCAGTCATGATAGTAGGTGGTCAGTATAGTAGGTGGTCAGTACCTCAGTCATGATAGTAGGTAGTCAGTACCTCAGTCATGATAGTAGGTGGTCAGTACCTCAGTCATGATAGTAGGTGGTCAGTACCTCAGTCATGATAGTAGGTGGTCAGTCCCTCAGTCATGATAGTAGGTGGTCAGTACCTCAGTCATGATAGTAGGTGGTCAGTACCTCAGTCATGATAGTAGGTGGTCAGTACCTCAGTCATGATAGTAGGTGGTCAGTACCTCAGTCATGATAGTAGGTGGTCAGTACCTCAGTCATGATAGTAGGTGGTCAGTACCTCAGTCATGATAGTAGGTGGTCAGTACCTCAGTCATGATAGTAGGTGGTCAGTACCTCAGTCATGATAGTAGGTGGTCAGTACCTCAGTCATGATAGTAGGTGGTCAGTACCTCAGTCATGATAGTAGGTGGTCAGTACCTCAGTCATGATAGTAGGTGGTCAGTACCTCAGTCATGATAGTAGGTGGTCAGTACCTCAGTCATGATAGTAGGTGGTCAGTACCTCAGTCATGATAGTAGGTGGTCAGTACCTCAGTCATGATAGTAGGTGGTCAGTACCTCAGTCATGATAGTAGGTGGTGGGTTGTAAAAAATCTCGTTATGTCTGGTGCTTTGTACAGTCTACCTCACAGTCTACCTCACAGTCTACCTGACAGTCTACCTCACAGTCTAGCTCACAGTCTACATCACAGTCTACCTCACAGCCTACCTCACAGTCTCCCTCACAGTCTCCCTCACAGTCTACCTCACAGTCTAGCTCACAGTCTACATCACAGTCTACCTCACAACCTACCTCACAGTCTCCCTCACAGTCTCCCTCACAGTCTACCTCACAGTCTACCTCACAGTCTACCTCGCAGCCATCCTCACAGTCTACCTCACAGTCTACCTCACAGTCTACCTCACAGTCTACATCACAGTCTACCTCACAGTCTACCTCACAGCCTACCTCAATCTACCTCACAGCCTACCTCACAGTCTACCTCACAGTCTACATCACAGTCTACCTCACAGTCTACCTCACAGTCTACCTCACAGTCTACCTCACAGCCTACCTCAGAGTCTACCTCACAGTCTACCTCGCAGCCATCCTCACAGTCTACCTCACAGTCTACATCACAGTCTACATCACAGTCTACATCACAGTCTACCTCACAGTCTACCTCACAGCCTACCTCACAGCCTACCTCAGTCTACCTCACAGCCTACCTCACAGTCTACCTCACCGTCTACATCACAGTCTACCTCACAGTCTACCTCACAGTCTACCTCACAGCCTACATCACAGCCTACCTCACAGCCTACCTCACAGTCTACCTCACAGTCTACCTCACAGTCTTCATCACAGTCTACCTCACAGTCTACCTCACAGTCTACCTCACAGCCTACTCAGAGCCTACTCTCAGTCTACTCACAGCCCACCTCACAGCCTACTCACATCCTTCTCACATCCTACTCACAGCCTACTCACAGCCTACTCACAGCCTACTCACAGCCTACTCACTACCTTCTCACATCCTACTCACAGGCTACTCACATCCTACTCACAGCCTACTCACTACTTTCTCTCATCCTACTCACAGGCTACTCACATCCTACTCACAGCCTACTCACAGCTTACTCACAGCCTACTCACAGCCTACTCACAGCCTACTCACAGCCTACTCACATCCTACTCATATCCTACTCACAGCCTACTCACAGCCTACTCACATCCTACTCACATCCTACTTACAGCCTACTCACAGCCTACTCACAGCCTACTCACATCCTACTCACAGCCTACTCACATCCTACTCACAGCCTACTCACATCCTACTCACAGCCTACTCACATCCTACTCACAGCCTACTCACATCCTACTCACAGCCTACTCACATCCTACTCACAGCCTACTCACAGCCTACTCACAGCCTACTCACATCCTACTCACAGCCTACTCACAGCCTACTCACAGCCTACTCACAGCCTACTCACAGCTTAACTGGGATATTACAGGTACTTGGAGGGACTCATCAGTCAGATGTCTGGGGACTGACCCCCCAGAATTACTCTGTATACTTTCTTATCTAAGTAACATGTCAGGGATGGTGTGCCATTGTGACTGATGATTGCAATGATATTGCAATGTTACCTTGTTTCTTGCACACTCTGCTACACATACTTCTTCAGGTATTGATCTCTCTCTCTCTCTCTCTCTCTCTGTCTCTCTCTCTCTCTCTCTAAGTCTTGACGAGAAATTCCATTTTTCACAGGACCTAAATTTGGTCTATTGAGACCTAAAGCTGAGGTCTGATTGCTCTCTCTCTCTCTCTCTCTCTCTCTCTACACAGGGTTTGACAAGGTTAAGGATCCTAGCTTTATTGACAGCTATATTACAGATTAAGGATCCTAGCTTTATTGGCAAGGCTAAGAGGCTATTACCTACATCAGCTCATTTGAAAGCATTTTATTGTTATGAGACATACAAGTAGGAAACAGGACGAAGTTGGAGCCATCTGTGGGCCAGCATATTCATTTGATCAACTGACTTTATCTCGTTGACATCATTATGCTGTACGAATGTGTTCCATACTCGAGTCATCCTGGGTATGTATGATCTCAGATGGAGTGATGTTCTGGAGAAGGGTACAGCCAGAGTGAAGTTGCTGCTTTCTGCCCGTCTTGTGGCATAAAAGCATGTTTCACGCTGTCCTCGAAGTGGATCCAAGTGTGGTATTTTGACAATATTGGCCTTGTACATAACAGTAAGGCCACCCACATCCCTTCTATGTTGAAGGCTCTGCTGAAATGACAGATCTATCCAGGATGGGTCCAGGCGAGAGATGAGACGTCTTGCTCTGTTCTCTACTCTGTCAAGCAGTCGCAGATGAGAGGGGGGGGCAGGCAAAACAAGAAAGTGGAGCATACTCAAGGTGTGAGCGTACTTGTGCCTCGTTCAGGATCTTGCAACCCCTACTGTCAAGCAGATGCGAGATACGGCGAAGTGCTGTAAGCTTCCTGGCTGCCTTGTTTGCAAGATTTACAACATGGTTCTTCATGGTTAGTTTGGAGTCAAATTTCACCCCAAGGATATCAACTTCTTCTCCAGGTGCCAACATCCTCCCATTCATCCTTACTACTGCACCAGCATTACCATCATGGTGCCTAGAGACGATCATCATTTGCGTTTTCTCAGGTGCAAATGTTACTTGCCATCTATTTCCCCAAGCTGATATAGGCTCTCAGCTGGTGATTGATGTAGCTTAGAGCAGCTGGCATTTCTTCTCTTGGATAAGTGAATGTCAGTGTACAGTCATCTGCATATGCATGTGATTCTGGGATGAGATGAAGAAGGTCGTTGAAGTAGACATTCCATAACAGTGGACCCAGCACGCTTCCTTGTGGAACGCTTGCCCCAATAGGATGCCTTGCTGGTTCCGTTCCGATCTACCATGAAGGTAATCACTGAGGAGACATAGCGTAGAGCCTGCAATTCCCAGTGCTTGAAGTTTTGCTAAGAGGCCCTGGTGCCACACCCGGTCGAAAGCGCCAGCAATGTCAGTGCTACCACACAGCTGACTTTGGATTCATCCAGTGACTGGTGCCACTTAGTAGGAGGTTTAACAACAGATCAGCAGCAGAGTAACCTTTCCTGAAGCCATATTGACGATCACAAAGTAGTGAGTGGTAGTCAAAAAACTCTGTCATTTGTCTTGAGATTATTGTCTCAAGGATCTTACCAGTGATTGACAGGAGTGACACTGGTCTGTAGTTGCTGATTTCTGCTCTGCTCTTCTTTTGTGAACAGGGACTACATTTGCCTCTTTCCATAGAGAGGGCCATTTACACTGTACTAGGCAGTGCTGAAAGATGCGAGTTAGAGGTGCTGCTAGCTGGTCTGCACATCTTCTCAACAATCTTGGGCTCAACTTGTCTGGGCCCACAGCCTTTTCTTTGTCAAGTGATTTAAGAAGGAAATGCACCACTCGAGCAAAGCCATCCAAAATCAAAGTAGGTTCGAGAGTTATGCTGATTAACTTTAACAAAACGTCTGCAATGCCAAAGCTTGATCAAAAGTTTGTTGGTCCTTATCGAGTAGTTGAACATATCACTGGTAATAAGTATAAGGTTAGAGAGATTAGTACTGGTCAGTATAAAGAATCGCATTTAGATCATATGAAGTTAGTATGTGATGATAATGATGTTCCACCCCAGACTAATGTGACAGACTCGGACAATCCTCCTGATCCTGTACTCTCTTCCTCTGATATTCAGTCAGACGATCAACCTGAATGTCGTTATTCCCTACGTACACGACAGGTATTGAGAAATCCTCAAGTATCATTTGTAACATCCAATTCAGATTTGCCTCAAATACAGCATGGGAGTTGCCAATGCTACAGAGTTTGATCCTCCCAGAGATGACACCCATTCTGCATATGTCAATCTTACCTAGCGAGTTGTTGGGGTTAAATGTAAATAACCTGTATAGATGAATAATTACAGTATCAACTTATCAGTATTCAAGAATTTTTTTTTTTTATGTGTTCATGTTCTCTCCGCATTCTGAGAGTTAACAGTCTAGATTTGAGTGCACCGAATCTGCCTTTCTGTTAAACACTCTTCTTTCTTTGTATATATTCCTTCCTCAGAATCCGTAGATCACATGAATACAGATCGATCGATCAAATTTTTTTATCACTTCTATTGTGTAATCCCAACGTTGAGTTTCATTCGATGAGTTGTGCTATATTATACCTTGTATTGCATTACAGTTTCAGTTATGTAAGCTTCCATTCCAATATTCTACTTATGTATGTTATAATGTTCAATTGTTGTGTACTTTGACATTGTATAGAATCAGCCCAAGCCGTATACCTGCCATCTCTAGTTTGTATTAGTTGTATGTCGGGACGACATACGTTAGCGTCGCCGAGCTCTCAGTAGTAGTAACCAGTTACCAGTAACCAGTGTACCAGTAGATGACTCACTACCAACCGTCTCTGCCTGAGTCACTGTCTGTATTCATATTGTGCTGACCACAGCAGTATTCAAAGACCCCCTCACATATGGGTACTGTGGGCGGCCAGTCAGTGTTGCAGTGAGCAAGGAGACAAGGTTACGGCTGTTAGGGCGCTCCCCACATTATCCGTAATTATACGTACTTCCAGCCTACGTGAGTATTACTTTACCCTATCCACGTATCGAACTCCCACGTATCTCTCTCTCTCTCTCTCTCTCTCTCTCTCTCTCTCTCTCTCTCTCTCTCTCTCTCTCTCTCTCTCTCTCTCAGGGAGGACTGCAACTGCAGTAATTACATTAGAGATTGTCAATCAAATTACCTTCACTTATAACCTGGTACGAAGACCCTTAAAGGCAGGACGATAGATAATTCAGAGAGAGAGAGAGAGAGAAGAGAGAAGTGCTCATTACCTTTTCAAAGAACTTCTTCGTCTATAATACCCTGGAATCTCTCTCTCTCTCTCTCTCTCTCTCTCTCTCTCTCTCTCTCTCTCTCTCTCTCTCTCTCTCTCTCTCTCTCTCTCTGCCAATAAAATTTACTAATTTATCAATGCTAATTGAAAACATTCACAAGATTTAATTTCTTGAAAGTATTAAATGTAACTTTATATTCCCTTAATTACCTTAACATAAATAATTACTTACTATTATCGTTATTATTATTATTATCATAATTATTATGAGCACAGGGTGTTTCAAAATAGAGACCCGATTTTTAATCAAACTGCTTAGAAATCGAGTCCATTAATTTGAAACACTGCAATTATTGACAGAACTTTGGTTAGTTCCCTCAATAATTGAGGGATGGAGTGGGAATGGGACGGTAATTCAATGAGAGGGAGAAGCAGCCTCCCAGTGAGGGAGAAGCAGCCTCCCAGTAGAGAGAAGCAACCTCCCAGTAAGAGAAGCAGCCTCCCAGTAGAGAGAAGCAGCCTCCCAGTAGGGAGAAGCAGCCTCCCAGTAGAGAGAAAGCAGCCTCCCAGTGAGAGAAGCAGCCTCCCAGTAGAGAGAAGCAGCCTCCCAGTAAGAGGGAGAACAGCCTCCCAGTAAGAGAGAGAAGCAGCCTCCCAGTGAGTGCAGCCTCCCAGTGGGAGAAGCAGCCTCCCAGTAGAGAGAAGCAGCCTCCCAGTAAGAGAGAAGCAGCCTCCCAGTGAGAAGCAGCCTCCCAGTGAGAGTAGCAGCCTCCCAGTAGAGAAGCAGCCTCCCAGTGAGAGAAGCAGCCTCCCAGTGAGAAGCAGCCTCCCAGTAAGAGAGCAAGACCTCCCAGTGAGAGAAGCAGCCTCCCAGTAAGAGAGAGAAGCAGCCTCCCAGTAAGAGAGAAGCAGCCTCCCAGTAAGAGAGAAACAGCCTCCCAGTAAGAGAGTAGCAGCCTCTCAGTAAGAGAGAAGCAGCCTCCCAGTAAGAGAGAAGCAGCCTCCCAGTAAGAGAGAAACAGCCTCCCAGTGAGAGAGCAGCCTCTCAGTAAGAGAGCAGCCTCCCAGTAGAGGTAGCAGCCTCCCAGTAGAGAGGTAGCAGCCTCCCAGTAAGAGAGAAACAGCCTCCCAGTAGAGAGAAACAGCCTCCCAGTAGAGTGCAGCCTCCCAGTGAGAGTGGCAGCCTCCCAGTGAGTAGCAGCCTCCCAGTAAGAGAAGCAGAATCCCAGTAGAGAGTAGCAGCCTCCCAGTAAGAGAGTAGCAGCCTCCCAGTAAGAGAGTAGCAGCCTCCCAGTGAGGTAGCAGCCTCCCAGTGAGAGTAGCAGCCTCCCAGTAGAGAGAAGCAGCCTCCCAGTAGAGAGAAGCAGCCTCCCAGTGAGAGAAGCAGCCTCCCAGTAGAGAGAAACAGCCTCCCAGTAAGAGAGTGCAGCCTCTCAGTAGAGAAGCAGCCTCCCAGTGAGAGAGAAGCCTCCCAGTGAGTAGCAGCCTCCCAGTGAGAGTAGCAGCCTCCCAGTGAGAGTAGCAGCCTCCCAGTAAGAGACGCAGCCTCCCAGTAAGAGAGAGTAGCAGCCTCCCAGTAAGAGAGAGTAGCAGCCTCCCAGTAAGAGAGAGTAGCAGCCTCCCAGTAAGAGAGAGTAGCAGCCTCCCAGTAAGAGAGAGAAGCAGCCTCCCAGTAAGAGAGAGAAGCAGCCTCCCAGTAAGAGAGAGAAGCAGCCTCCCAGTAAGAGAGAGAAGCAGCCTCCCAGTAAGAGAGAGAAGCAGCCTCCCAGTAAGAGAGAGAAGCAGCCTCCCCGTAAGAGAGAGAAGCAGCCTCCCAGTAAGAGAGAGAAGCAGCCTCCCAGTAAGAGAGAGAAGCAGCCTCCCAGTAAGAGAGAGTAGCAGCCTCCCAGTAAGAGAGAGAAGCTGCCTCCCAGTAAGAGAGAGAAGCAGCCTCCCAGTAAGAGAGAGAAGCAGCCTCCCCGTAAGAGAGAGAAGCAGCCTCCCAGTAAGAGAGAGAAGCAGCCTCCCAGTAAGAGAGAGAAACAACCTCCCAGTAAGAGAGAGTAGCAGCCTCCCAGTAAGAGAGAGAAGCAGCCTCCCAGTAAGAGAGAGAAGCAGCCTCCCAGTAAGAGAGAGAAGCAGCCTCCCAGTAAGAGAGAGAAGCAGCCTCCCAGTAAGAGAGAGAAGCAGCCTCCCAGTAAGAGAGAGAAGCAGCCTCCCAGTAAGAGAGAGAAGCAGCCTCCCAGTAAGAGAGAGAAGCAGCCTCCCAGTAAGAGAGAGAAGCAGCCTCCCAGTAAGAGAGAGAAGCCTGGTGATGGAGTCTCCATCATTTACTTTAGTTTACCATCAATTTTCTCCACTAAAACACATAACTTTCCACCTATTATAAAATATTTTTTAATTAACTCAAGAAATTAAAAAAATCTTTTACCATAATTTAGAAAAAATATTTATACTTCAGACAAGACCAAAAAAACATTAAAATAATTTAGACTTATTAGGCAATTTACATAGAATATTTTAGCTAATATATATAAAAACATTAGACCCGGATCGGGAGAGTACCGGCGAATAATATAGTGGACCCCCGCTTAACGATCACCTCCCAATGCGACCAATTATGTAAGTGTATTTATGTAAGTGCGTTTGTACGTGTATGTTTGGGGGTCTGAAATGGACTAATCTACTTCACAATATTCCTTATGGGAACAAATTCGGTCAGTACTGGCACCTGAACATACTTCTGGAATGAAAAAATATCGTTATCCGGGGGTCCACTGTATATATAATATACATTCTCATTAGTTTTCTCTGGGATTTTGGTCAGAATATATTCTGGAGTGGACACGTAGGGGGGGAATATATTAGCATTTTTATTAGATCAACTGTCAAATATTCAGAGTCAAAATTGCTTCGTAAATGTATTTTTGGCGTCGAAATTCTGGGACTTTTATCATATTATTTTTTACGCGAGTTTACCCTTTTTTCTCTTATTTTATTTTGTGATTTCTTCTTTTTTCTCTTTTTTATATATATTTTTGCTGGAATTTTGATTTTGTGAGTTTAAGAATAATATGTATTTTTAAATTTCCAAGACGATGTGTATTAATTTTGATGATTAATTTAGAGATATTATCGTTTTTACATAGAGAGGTGTATATCACAGTGTATATACACTGAGAGGTGTATATCACAGTGTATATACACTGAGAGGTGTATATCACAGTGTATATACACTGAGAGGTGTATATCACAGTGTATATACACTGAGAGGTGTATATCACAGTGTATATACACTGAGAGGTGTATATCTCAGTGTATATACACTGAGAGGTGTATATCACAGTGTATATACACTGAGAGGTGTATATCACAGTGTATATACACTGAGAGGTGTATATCTCAGTGTATATACACTGAGAGGTGTATATCACAGTGTATATACACTGAGAGGTGTATATCACAGTGTATATACACTGAGAGGTGTATATCACAGTGTATATACACTGAGAGGTGTATATCACAGTGTATATACACTGAGAGGTGTATATCTCAGTGTATATACACTGAGAGGTGTATATCACAGTGTATATACACTGAGAGGTGTATATCACAGTGTATATACACTGAGAGGTGTATATCTCAGTGTATATACACTGAGAGGTGTATATCTCAGTGTATATACACTGAGAGGTGTATATCTCAGTGTATATACACTGAGAGGTGTATATCTCAGTGTATATACACTGAGAGGTGTATATCTCAGTGTATATACACTGAGAGGTGTATATCTCAGTGTATATACACTGAGAGGTGTATATCTCAGTGTATATACATTGAGAGGTGTATATCTCAGTGTATATACACTGAGAGGTGTATATCTCAGTGTATGTACACTGAGAGGTGTATATCTCAGTGTATATACACTGAGAGGTGTATATCTCAGTGTATATACACTGAGAGGTGTATATCTCAGTGTATATACACTGAGAGGTGTATATCACAGTGTATATACACTGAGAGTATATCTCAGTGTATATACACTGAGAGGTGTATATCTCAGTGTATATACACTGAGAGGTGTATATCTCAGTGTATATACACTGAGAGGTGTATATCTCAGTGTATATACACTGAGAGGTGTATATCACAGTGTATATACACTGAGAGGTGTATATCTCAGTGTATATACACTGAGAGGTGTATATCTCAGTGTATATACACTGAGAGGTGTATATCTCAGTGTATATACACTGAGAGGTGTATATCTCAGTGTATATACACTGAGAGGTGTATATCTCAGTGTATATACACTGAGAGGTGTATATCTCAGTGTATATACACTGAGAGGTGTATATCTCAGTGTATATACACTGAGAGGTGTATATCACAGTGTATATACACTGAGAGGTGTATATCTCAGTGTATATACACTGAGAGGTGTATATCTCAGTGTATATACACTGAGAGGTGTATATCTCAGTGTGTATACACTGAGAGGTGTATATCTCAGTGTATATACACTGAGAGGTGTATATCTCAGTGTATATACACTGAGAGGTGTATATCTCAGTGTATATACACTGAGAGGTGTATATCTCAGTGTATATACACTGAGAGGTGTATATCTCAGTGTATATACACTGAGAGTGTATATCTCAGTGTATATACACTGAGAGTGTATATCTCAGTGTATATACACTGAGAGCGTATATCTCAGTGTATATACACTGAGAGTGTATATCTCAGTGTATATACACTGAGAGGTGTA
This sequence comes from Cherax quadricarinatus, assembly GCF_038502225.1. Taxonomy (NCBI): domain Eukaryota; kingdom Metazoa; phylum Arthropoda; class Malacostraca; order Decapoda; family Parastacidae; genus Cherax; species Cherax quadricarinatus. The sequence goes on from NW_027195165.1 coordinate 18,788, forward strand.
TATCTCAGTGTATATACACTGAGAGTGTATATCTCAGTGTATATACACTGAGAGTGTATATCTCAGTGTATATACACTGAGAGGTGTATATCTCAGTGTATATACACTGAGAGTGTATATACACACCTGAGTGTGTATATACACTTAGGTGTATGTCTTTGTATATATACACTGAGAGTGTATATACACCTGAGTGTGTATATCTCAGTGTATATACACTGAGAGTGTATATCTCAGTGTATATACACTGAGAGGTGTATATCTCAGTGTATATACACTGAGAGTGTATATCTCAGTGTATATACACTGAGAGGTGTATATCTCAGTGTATATACACTGAGAGGTGTATATCTCAGTGTATATACACTGAAAGGTGTATATCTCAGTGTATATACACTGAGAGTGTATATCTCAGTGTATATACACTGAGAGTGTATATCTCAGTGTATATACACTGAGAGGTGCATATCTCAGTGTATATACACTGAGAGGTGTATATCTCAGTGTATATACACTGAGAGTGTATATCTCAGTGTATATACACTGAGTGTGTATATCTCAATGTATATACACTCTGTATGTATATATCTCAGTGTATATACACTGAGAGTGTATATCTCAGTGTATATACACTGAGAGGTGTATATCTCAGTGTATATACACTGAGAGGTGTATATCTCAGTGTATATACACTGAGAGGTGTATATCTCAGTGTATATACACTGAGAGGTGTATATCTCAGTGTATATACACTGAGAGGTGTATATCTCAGTGTATATACACTGAGAGGTGTATATCTCAGTGTATATACACTGAGAGGTGTATATCTCAGTGTATATACACTGAGAGGTGTATATCTCAGTGTATATACACTGAGAGGTGTATATCTCAGTGTATATACACTGAGAGGTGTATATCTCAGTGTATATACACTGAGAGGTGTATATCTCAGTGTATATACACTGAGAGGTGTATATCTCAGTGTATATACACTGAGAGGTGTATATCTCAGTGTATATACACTGAGAGGTGTATATCTCAGTGTATATACACTGAGAGGTGTATATCTCAGTGTATATACACTGAGAGGTGTATATCTCAGTGTATATACACTGAGAGGTGTATATCTCAGTGTATATACACTGAGAGGTGTATATCTCAGTGTATATACACTGAGAGGTGTATATCTCAGTGTATATACACTGAGAGGTGTATATCTCAGTGTATATACACTGAGAGGTGTATATCTCAGTGTATATACACTGAGAGGTGTATATCTCAGTGTATATACACTGAGAGGTGTATATCTCAGTGTATATACACTGAGAGGTGTATATCTCAGTGTATATACACTGAGAGGTGTATATCTCAGTGTATATACACTGAGAGGTGTATATCTCAGTGTATATACACTGAGAGGTGTATATCTCAGTGTATATACACTGAGAGGTGTATATCTCAGTGTATATACACTGAGAGGTGTATATCTCAGTGTATATACACTGAGAGGTGTATATCTCAGTGTATATACACTGAGAGGTGTATATCTCAGTGTATATACACTGAGAGGTGTATATCTCAGTGTATATACACTGAGAGGTGTATATCTCAGTGTATATACACTGAGAGGTGTATATCTCAGTGTATATACACTGAGAGGTGTATATCTCAGTGTATATACACTGAGAGGTGTATATCTCAGTGTATACACTGAGAGGTGTATATCTCAGTGTATATACACTGAGAGGTGTATATCTCAGTGTATATACACTGAGAGGTGTATATCTCAGTGTATATACACTGAGAGGTGTATATCTCAGTGTATATACACTGAGAGGTGTATATCTCAGTGTATATACACTGAGAGGTGTATATCTCAGTGTATATACACTGAGAGGTGTATATCTCAGTGTATATACACTGAGAGGTGTATATCTCAGTGTATATACACTGAGAGGTGTATATCTCAGTGTATATACACTGAGAGGTGTATATCTCAGTGTATATACACTGAGAGGTGTATATCTCAGTGTATATACACTGAGAGGTGTATATCTCAGTGTATATACACTGAGAGGTGTATATCTCAGTGTATATACACTGAGAGGTGTATATCTCAGTGTATATACACTGAGAGGTGTATATCTCAGTGTATATACACTGAGAGGTGTATATCTCAGTGTATATACACTGAGAGGTGTATATCTCAGTGTATATACACTGAGGTGGAGGTGTATATCTCAGTGTATATACACTGAGAGGTGTATATCTCAGTGTATATACACTGAGAGGTGTATATCTCAGTGTATATACACTGAGAGGTGTATATCTCAGTGTATATACACTGAGAGGTGTATATCTCAGTGTATATACACTGAGAGGTGTATATCTCAGTGTATATACACTGAGAGGTGTATATCTCAGTGTATATACACTGAGAGGTGTATATCTCAGTGTATATACACTGAGAGGTGTATATCTCAGTGTATATACACTGAGAGGTGTATATCTCAGTGTATATACACTGAGAGGTGTATATCTCAGTGTATATACACTGAGAGGTGTATATCTCAGTGTATATACACTGAGAGGTGTATATCTCAGTGTATATACACTGAGAGGTGTATATCTCAGTGTATATACACTGAGAGGTGTATATCTCAGTGTATATACACTGAGAGGTGTATATCTCAGTGTATATACACTGAGAGGTGTATATCTCAGTGTATATACACTGAGAGGTGTATATCTCAGTGTATATACACTGAGAGGTGTATATCTCAGTGTATATACACTGAGAGGTGTATATCTCAGTGTATATACACTGAGAGGTGTATATCTCAGTGTATATACACTGAGAGATGTATATCTCGGTGTATATACACTGAGGGGTGTATATCTCAGTGTATATACACTGAGGAGTGTATATCTCAGTGTATATACACTGAGAGGTGTATATCTCAGTGTATATACACTGAGGAGTGTATATCTCAGTGTATATACACTGAGAGGTGTATATCTCAGTGTATATACACTGAGAGGTGTATATCTCAGTGTATATACACTGAGAGGTGTATATCTCAGTGTATATACACTGAGAGTGTATATCTCAGTGTATATACACTGAGAGGTGTATATCTCAGTGTATATACACTGAGAGGTGTATATCTCAGTGTATATACACTGAGAGGTGTATATCTCAGTGTATATACACTGAGAGGTGTATATCTCAGTGTATATACACTGAGAGGTGTATATCTCAGTGTATATACACTGAGAGGTGTATATCTCAGTGTATATACACTGAGAGGTGTATATCTCAGTGTATATACACTGAGAGGTGTATATCTCAGTGTATATACACTGAGAGGTGTATATCTCAGTGTATATACACTGAGAGGTGTATATCTCAGTGTATATACACTGAGAGGTGTATATCTCAGTGTATATACACTGAGAGGTGTATATCTCAGTGTATATACACTGAGAGGTGTATATCTCAGTGTATATACACTGAGAGGTGTATATCTCAGTGTATATACACTGAGAGGTGTATATCTCAGTGTATATACACTGAGAGGTGTATATCTCAGTGTATATACACTGAGAGGTGTATATCTCAGTGTATATACACTGAGAGGTGTATATCTCAGTGTATATACACTGAGAGGTGTATATCTCAGTGTATATACACTGAGAGGTGTATATCTCAGTGTATATACACTGAGAGGTGTATATCTCAGTGTATATACACTGAGAGGTGTATATCTCAGTGTATATACACTGAGAGGTGTATATCTCAGTGTATATACACTGAGAGGTGTATATCTCAGTGTATATACACTGAGAGGTGTATATCTCAGTGTATATACACTGAGAGGTGTATATCTCAGTGTATATACACTGAGAGGTGTATATCTCAGTGTATATACACTGAGAGGTGTATATCTCAGTGTATATACACTGAGAGGTGTATATCTCAGTGTATATACACTGAGAGGTGTATATCTCAGTGTATATACACTGAGAGGTGTATATCTCAGTGTATATACACTGAGAGGTGTATATCTCAGTGTATATACACTAAGAGGTGTATATCTCAGTGTATGTACACTGAGAGGTGTATATCTCAGTGTATGTACACTGAGAGGTGTATATCTCAGTGTATATACACTGAGAGGTGCATATCTCAGTGTATGTACACTGAGAGGTGTATATCTCAGTGTATATACACTGAGAGGTGTATATCTCAGTGTATATACACTGAGAGGTGTATATCTCAGTGTATGTACACTGAGAGGTGTATATCTCAGTGTATATACACTGAGAGGTGTATATCTCGGTGTATGTACACTGAGATAATTATATCTCGGTGTATGTACACTGAGATAATTATATCTCGGTGTATGTACACTGAGATAATTATATCTCGGTGTATGTACACTGAGAGGTGTATATATCAGTGTATATACACTGAGAGGTGTATATCTCAGTGTATATACACTGAGAGGTGTATATCTCAGTGTATGTACACTGAGAGGTGTATATCTCAGTGTATATACATTGAGAGGTGTATATCTCAGTGTATATACACAGAGGTGTATATCTCAGTGTATATACACTGAGAGGTGTATATCTCAGAGTATATACACTGAGAGGTGTATATCTCAGTGTATATACACTGAGAGGTGTATATCTCAGTGTATATACACTGAGAGGTGTATATCTCAGTGTATATACACTGAGGGGTGTATATCTCAGTGTATATACACTGAGAGGTGTATATCTCAGTGTATATACACTGAGAGGTGTATATCTCAGTGTATATACACTGAGAGGTGTATATCTCAGTGTATATACACTGAGAGGTGTATATCTCAGTGTATATACACTGAGAGGTGTATATCTCAGTGTATATACACTGAGAGGTGTATATCTCAGTGTATATACACTGAGAGGTGTATATCTCAGTGTATATACACTGAGAGGTGTATATCTCAGTGTATATACACTGAGAGGTGTATATCTCAGTGTATATACACTGAGAGGTGTATATCTCAGTGTATATACACTGAGAGGTGTATATCTCAGTGTATATACACTGAGAGGTGTATATCTCAGTGTATATACACTGAGAGGTGTATATCTCAGTGTATATACACTGAGAGGTGTATATCTCAGTGTATATACACTGAGAGGTGTATATCTCAGTGTATGTACACTGAGAGGTGTATATCTCAGTGTATATACACTGAGAGGTGTATATCTCAGTGTATATACACTGAGAGGTGTATATCTCAGTGTATATACACTGAGAGGTGTATATCTCAGTGTATATACACTGAGAGGTGTATAGGTGTATATACACTGAGAGGTGTATATCTCAGTGTATATACACTGAGAGGTGTATATCACAGTGTATATACACTGAGAGGTGTATATCTCAGTGTATATACACTGAGAGGTGTATATCTCAGTGTATATACACTGAGAGGTGTATATCTCAGTGTATATACACTGAGAGGTGTATATCTCAGTGTATATACACTGAGAGGTGTATATCTCAGTGTATATACACTGAGAGGTGTATATCTCAGTGTATATACACTGAGAGGTGTATATCTCAGTGTATATACACTAAGAGGTGTATATCTCAGTGTATATACACTGAGAGGTGTATATCTCAGTGTATATACACTGAGAGGTGTATATCACAGTGTATATACACTGAGAGGTGTATATCTCAGTGTATATACACTGAGAGGTGTATATCTCAGTGTATATACACTGAGAGGTGTATATCTCAGTGTGTATACACTGAGAGGTGTATATCTCAGTGTATATACACTGAGAGGTGTATATCTCAGTGTATATACACTGAGAGGTGTATATCTCAGTGTATATACACTGAGAGGTGTATATCTCATTGTATATACACTGAGAGGTGTATATCTCAGTGTATATACACTGAGAGTGTATATCTCAGTGTATATACACTGAGAGTGTATATCTCAGTGTATATACACTGAGAGTGTATATCTCAGTGTATATACACTGAGAGTGTATATCTCAGTGTATATACACTGAGAGGTGTATATCTCAGTGTATATACACTGAGAGTGTATATCTCAGTGTATATACACTGAGAGTGTATATACACACCTGAGTGTGTATATACACTTAGGTGTATGTCTCTGTGTATATACACTGAGAGTGTATATACACCTGAGTGTGTATATACACTTAGGTGTATGTCTCTGTGTATATACACTGAGAGTGTATATACACCTGAGTGTGTATATCTCAGTGTATATACACTGAGGAGTGTATATCTCAGTGTATATACACTGAGAGGTGTATATCTCAGTGTATATACACTGAGGAGTGTATATCTCAGTGTATATACACTGAGGGGTGTATATCTCAGTGTATATACACTGAGGGGTGTATATCTCAGTGTATATACACTGAGAGGTGTATATCTCAGTGTATATACACTGAGAGTGTATATCTCAGTGTATATACACTGAGAGTGTATATCTCAGTGTATATACACTGAGATGTGTATATCTCAGTGTATATACACTGAGAGTGTATATCTCAGTGTATATACACTGAGAGGTGCATATCTCAGTGTATATACACTGAGAATGTATATCTCAGTGTATATACACTGAGAGGTGTATATCTCAGTGTATATACACTGAGAGGTGTATATCTCAGTGTGTATACACTGAGAGGTGTATATCTCAGTGTATATACACTGAGAGGTGTATATCTCAGTGTATATACACTGAGAGGTGTATATCTCAGTGTATATACACTGAGAGGTGTATATCTCAGTGTGTATACACTGAGAGGTGTATATCTCAGTGTATATACACTGAGAGGTGTATATCTCAGTGTATATACACTGAGAGGTGTATATCTCAGTGTGTATACACTGAGAGGTGTATATCTCAGTGTATATACACTGAGAGGTGTATATCTCAGTGTATATACACTGAGAGGTGTATATCTCAGTGTATATACACTGAGAGGTGTATATCTCAGTGTATATACACTGAGAGGTGTATATCTCAGTGTATATACACTGAGAGGTGTATATCTCAGTGTATATACACTGAGAGGTGTATATCTCAGTGTATATACACTGAGAGGTGTATATCTCAGTGTATATACACTGAGAGGTGTATATCTCAGTGTATATACACTGAGAGGTGTATATCTCAGTGTATATACACTGAGAGGTGTATATCTCAGTGTATATACACTGTGAGGTGTATATCTCAGTGTATATACACTGAGAGGTGTATATCTCAGTGTATATACACTGAGAGGTGTATATCTCAGTGTATATACACTGGGAGGTGTATATCTCAGTGTATATACACTGAGAGGTGTATATCTCAGTGTATATACACTGAGAGGTGTATATCTCAGTGTATATACACTGTGAGGTGTATATCTCAGTGTATATACACTGAGAGGTGTATATCTCAGTGTATATACACTGAGAGGTGTATATCTCAGTGTATATACACTGAGAGGTGTATATCTCAGTGTATATACACTGAGAGGTGTATATCTCAGTGTATATACACTGTGAGGTGTATATCTCAGTGTATATACACTGAGAGGTGTATATCTCAGTGTATATACACTGAGAGGTGTATATCTCAGTGTATATACACTGAGAGGTGTATATCTCAGTGTATATACACTGAGAGGTGTATATCTCAGTGTATATACACTGAGAGGTGTATATCTCAGTGTATATACACTGAGAGGTGTATATCTCAGTGTATATACACTGAGAGGTGTATATCTCAGTGTATATACACTGAGAGGTGTATATCTCAGTGTATATACACTGAGAGATGTATATCTCAGTGTATATACACCGAGAGGTGTATATCTCAGTGTATATACAGTGAGAGGTGTATATCTCAGTGTATATACACTGGGAGGTGTACATCTCAGCGTATATACACCGAGAGGTGTATATCTCAGTGCATATACACTGAGAGGTGTATATCTCAGTGTACATACACAGAGAGATGTATATCTCAGTGTATATACACTGGGAGGTGTATATCTCAGTGTATATACACTGAGAGGTGTATATCTCAGTGTATATACACTGAGAGGTGTATATCTCAGTGTATATACACTGAGAGGTGTATATCTCAGTGTATGTACACTAAGAGGTGTATATCTCAGTGTATGTACACTAAGAGGTGTATATCTCAGTGTATGTACACTGAGAGGTGTATATCTCAGTGTATATACACTGAGAGGTGCATATCTCAGTGTATGTACACTGAGAGGTGTATATCTCAGTGTATATACACTGAGAGGTGTATATCTCAGTGTATATACACTGAGAGGTGTATATCTCAGTGTATGTACACTGAGAGGTGTATATCTCAGTGTATATACACTGAGAGGTGTATATCTCAGTGTATGTACACTGAGAGGTGTATATCTCAGTGTATATACACTGAGAGGTGTATATCTCAGTGTATATACACTGAGAGGTGTATATCTCAGTGTATGTACACTAAGAGGTGTATATCTCCGTGTATATACACTGAGAGGTGTATATCTCAGTGTATATACACTGAGAGGTGTATATCTCAGTGTATATACACTGAGAGGTGTATATCTCAGTGTATGTACACTGAGAGGTGTATATCTCAGTGTATATACACTGAGAGGTGTATATCTCAGTGTATATACACTGGCAGGTGTATATCTCAGTGTATATACACTGAGAGGTGTATATCTCAGTGTATATACACTGAGAGGTGTATATCTCAGTGTATATACACTGAGAGGTGTATATCTCAGTGTATATACACTGGCAGGTGTATATCTCAGTGTATATACACTGAGAGGTGTATATCTCAATGTATATACACTGAGAGGTGTATATCTCAATATATATACACTGAGAGGTGTATATCTCAATATATATACACTGAGAGGTGTATATCTCAATATATATACACTGAGAGGTGTATATCTCAATATATATACACTGAGAGGTGTATATCTCAATATATATACACTGAGAGGTGTATATCTCAATATATATACACTGAGAGGTGTATATCTCAGTGTATATACACTGAGAGGTGTATATCTCAGTATATATACACTGAGAGGTGTATATCTCAGTGTATATACACTGAGAGGTGTATATCTCAGTGTATATACACTGAGAGGTGTATGTCTCAGTGTATATACACTGAGAGGTGTATATCTCAGTGTATATACACTGAGAGGTGTATATCTTAGTGTATATACACTGAGAGGTGTATATCTCAGTGTATATACACTGAGAGGTGTATATCTCAGTGTATATACACTGAGAGGTGTATATCTCAGTGTATATACACTGAGAGGTGTATATCTCAGTGTATATACACTGAGAGGTGTATATCTCAGTGTATATACACTGAGAGGTGTACATCTCAGTGTATATACACTGAGAGGTGTATATCTCAGTGTATATACACTGAGAGGTGTATATCTCAGTGTGTATACACTGAGAGGTGTATATCTCAGTGTATATACACTGAGAGGTGTATATCTCAGTGTATATAAACTGAGAGGTGTATATCTCAGTGTATATACACTGAGAGGTGTATATCTCAGTGTGTATACACTGAGAGGTGTATATCTCAGTGTATATACACTGAGAGGTGTATATCTCAGTGTATATACACTGAGAGGTGTATATCTCAGTGTATATACACTGAGAGGTGTATATCTCAGTGTATATACACTGAGAGGTGTATATCTCAGTGTATGTACACTAAGAGGTGTATATCTCAGTGTATGTACACTAAGAGGTGTATATCTCAGTGTATATACACTGAGAGGTGTATATCTCAGTGTATATACACTGAGAGGTGTATATCTCAGTGTATATACACTGAGAGGTGTATATCTCAGTGTATATACACTGAGAGGTGTATATCTCAGTGTATATACACTGAGAGGTGTATATCTCAGTGTGTATACACTGAGAGGTGTATATCTCAGTGTATATACACTGAGAGGTGTATATCTCAGTGTATATACACTGAGAGGTGTATATCTCAGTGTATATACACTGAGAGGTGTATATCTCAGTGTATGTACACTAAGAGGTGTATATCTCAGTGTATGTACACTAAGAGGTGTATATCTCAGTGTATGTACACTGAGAGGTGTATATCTCAGTGTATATACACTGAGAGGTGCATATCTCAGTGTATGTACACTGAGAGGTGTATATCTCAGTGTATATACACTGAGAGGTGTATATCTCAGTGTATATACACTGAGAGGTGTATATCTCAGTGTATGTACACTGAGAGGTGTATATCTCAGTGTATATACACTGAGAGGTGTATATCTCAGTGTATGTACACTGAGAGGTGTATATCTCAGTGTATATACACTGAGAGGTGTATATCTCAGTGTATGTACACTAAGAGGTGTATATCTCCGTGTATATACACTGAGAGGTGTATATCTCAGTGTATATACACTGAGAGGTGTATATCTCAGTGTATATACACTGAGAGGTGTATATCTCAGTGTATGTACACTGAGAGGTGTATATCTCAGTGTATATACACTGAGAGGTGTATATCTCAGTGTATATACACTGGCAGGTGTATATCTCAGTGTATATACACTGAGAGGTGTATATATCAGTGTATATACACTGAGAGGTGTATATCTCAGTGTATATACACTGAGAGGTGTATATCTCAGTGTATATACACTGGCAGGTGTATATCTCAGTGTATATACACTGAGAGGTGTATATCTCAATGTATATACACTGAGAGGTGTATATCTCAATATATATACACTGAGAGGTGTATATCTCAATATATATACACTGAGAGGTGTATATCTCAATATATATACACTGAGAGGTGTATATCTCAATATATATACACTGAGAGGTGTATATCTCAATATATATACACTGAGAGGTGTATATCTCAATATATATACACTGAGAGGTGTATATCTCAGTGTATATACACTGAGAGGTGTATATCTCAGTATATATACACTGAGAGGTGTATATCTCAGTGTATATACACTGAGAGGTGTATATCTCAGTGTATATACACTGAGAGGTGTATATCTCAGTGTATATACACTGAGAGGTGTATATCTCAGTGTATATACACTGAGAGGTGTATATCTTAGTGTATATACACTGAGAGGTGTATATCTCAGTGTATATACACTGAGAGGTGTATATCTCAGTGTATATACACTGAGAGGTGTATATCTCAGTGTATATACACTGAGAGGTGTATATCTCAGTGTATATACACTGAGAGGTGTATATCTCAGTGTATATACACTGAGAGGTGTATATCTCAGTGTATATACACTGAGAGGTGTGCATCTCAGTGTATATACACTGAGAGGTGTATATCTCAGTGTATATACACTGAGAGGTGTATATCTCAGTGTGTATACACTGAGAGGTGTATATCTCAGTGTATATACACTGAGAGGTGTATATCTCAGCGTATATACATTCGAGATGTGTATATCTCAGTGCATATACATTTAAGAGGAGTGTATCTCTGTGTATACACTGAGAGGTGTATATCTCAGTGTATATACACTGAGAGGTGTATATTTCAGTGTATATACACTGAGATGTGTATATCTCAGTGTATATACACTGAGAGGTGTATATCTCAGTGTGTATACACTGAGAGGTGTATATCTCAGTGTATGTACACTAAGAGGTGTATATCTCAGTGTATGTACACTAAGAGGTGTATATCTCAGTGTATATACACTGAGAGGTGTATATCTCAGTGTATATACACTGAGAGGTGTATATCTCAGTGTATATACACTGAGAGGTGTATATCTCAGTGTATATACACTGAGAGGTGTATATCTCAGTGTATATACACTGAGAGGTGGTAGATGGCTCATACACTCATCCAGATGGTTGTAAATGCAGGTGTTGCATACATATGGGGAAAACATGTGTGGAAAATATACGCATAAAACACCTGCGGTGTTGTGATGGTGTGGTGGAGGTTCAGTCAATCAGAATTATACCATCTATCAGTCAGCAGACAGGACTTGTGTCAGACGTCAGGTGTTCAGTACACCTCCAGAGGCTCCCCTGACTCGTTCTTGCTCTCCACCTGTGACCTGAGTGTCAGGAATGACTCAAATTGAGCTGCAAGTCATTGAGCCCTTGTCATAGAGCTGCCCCTGATATAGGGCTGCCCCTGTCATAGGGCTGCCTTGTCATAGAGCTGCCCCCTGTCATAGGCCTACCCTGTCATAGGGTTGCCCCTGTCATAGGGCTGCCTTGTCATAGAGCTGCCCCCTGTCATAGGCCTACCCTGTCATAGGGCTGCCCCTGTCATAGGGCTGCCCTGTCATAGGGCTACCCTGTCATAGGGCTGCCCCTGTCATAGGGCTGCTCTGTCATAGGGCTGCCCTGTCATAGGGCTGCCTTGTCATAGAGCTGCCCCCTGTCAAAGGGCTACCCTGTCATAGGGATGCCCCTGTCATAGGGCTGCCCTGTCATAGGGCTGCAAAGGTACTTCACTTGACCTGAAGAAGGGTCACTGTGGCTCTTCAGTCAAATACAGAGACACCACAAGGAGCAGTTAAATAAAAATCATATAACGAGTCTATCAACCTTGGAGGAAAAGTATTTGAGGTGGTCAGTCCCTCAGCCTGGAGAAGAGTCCAGCTCCATGGTCTGGAACAAGGTGGTCAGTCCCTCAGCCTGGAGAAGAGTTCAGCACCATGGTCTGGAACAAGGTGGTCAGTCCCTCAGCCTGGAGAAGAGTCCAGCTCCAAGGTCTGGAACAAGGTGGTCAGTCCCTCAGCCTGGAGAAGAGTCCAGCACCATGGTCTGGAACAAGGTGGTCAGTCCCTCAGCCTGGAGAAGAGTCCAGCTCCAAGGTCTGGAACAAGGTGGTCAGTCCCTCAGCCTGGAGAAGAGTTCAGCACCATGGTCTGGAACAAGGTGGTCAGTCCCTCAGCCTGGAGAAGAGTCCAGCTCCAAGGTCTGGAACAAGGTGGTCAGTCCCTCAGCCTGGAGAAGAGTCCAGCACCATGGTCTGGAACAAGGTGGTCAGTCCCTCAGCCTGGAGAAGAGTCCAGCTCCAAGGTCTGGAACAAGGTGGTCAGTCCCTCAGCCTGGAGAAGAGTCCAGCACCATGGTCTGGAACAAGGTGGTCAGTCCCTCAGCCTGGAGAAGAGTCCAGCTCCATGGTCTGGAACAAGGTGGTCAGTCCCTCAGCCTGGAGAAGAGTCCAGCTCCACGGTCTGGAACAAGGTGGTCAGTCCCTCAGCCTGGAGAAGAGTTCAGCACCATGGTCTGGAACAAGGTGGTCAGTCCCTCAGTCTGGAGAAGAGTTCAGCACCATGGTCTGGAACAAGGTGGTCAGTCCCTCAGCCTGGAGAAGAGTTCATCACCATGGTCTGGAACAAGGTGGTCAGTCCCTCAGCCTGGAGAAGAGTTCAGCTCCATGGTCTGGAACAAGGTGGTCAGTCCCTCAGCCTGGAGAAGAGTTCAGCTCCATGGTCTGGAACAAGGTGGTCAGTCCCTCAGCCTGGAGAAGAGTTCAGCACCATGGTCTGGAACAAGGTGGTCAGTTCCTCAGCCTGGAGAAGAGTTCAGCTCCATGGTCTGGAACAAGGTGGTCAGTCCCTCAGCCTGGAGAAGAGTCCAGCACCATGGTCTGGAACAAGGTGGTCAGTCCCTCAGCCAGGAGAAGAGTTCAGCACCATGATCTGGAACAAGGTGGTCAGTCCCTCAGCCTGGAGAAGAGTCCAGCACCATGGTCTGGAACAAGGTGGTCAGTCCCTCAGCCTGGAGAAGAGTCCAGCACCATGGTCTGGAACAAGGTGGTCAGTCCCTCAGCCTGGAGAAGAGTTCAGCACCATGGTCTGGAACAAGGTGGTCAGTCCCTCAGCCAGGAGAAGAGTACAGCACCATTGTCTGGAACAAGGTGGTCAGTCCCTCAGTCTGGAGAAGAGTTCAGCACCATGGTCTGGAACAAGGTGGTCAGTCCCTCAGCCTGGAGAAGAGTTCAGCACCATGGTCTGGAACAAGGTGGTCAGTCCCTCAGCCTGGAGAAGAGTTCAGCACCATGGTCTGGAACAAGGTGGTCAGTCCCTCAGCCTGGAGAAGAGTCCAGCACCATGGTCTGGAACAAGGTGGTCAGTCCCTCAGCCTGGAGAAGAGTCCAGCACCATGGTCTGGAACAAGGTGGTCAGTCCCTCAGCCTGTAGTCAATGTCTTCAATCCTCAGTCTTGAAAAAAGTATTTTTGTCAAGACTGATGGACTGATCACACAAACTCCAGGTTGAGGAACTGATGACCTCAAACACCTTCTGATCTTCTCCATTCTTCTCTGTAAAGGACTGATGAAGCCACTGTGTGGCGAAACGTTCTCTCAATAAAGATACTGAAGTGTTGCACAAGTGTCTATCACAATATGAGGTCCTCTGAAACACTTAACTGCAAATCTAAATCCACATTCTCATTCTCGTTCCGACACTTTCCTCTCAGTCACCCTTCCAGGTGGTAAGTCAAGCATGGGAACTGGAACCTCCATAAATATTATCTCACTCTCTCTCTCTCTCTCTCTCTCTCTCTCTTTCTCACACACTCTCTCTCTCTTCCAGTTCTCCCTTCCAGTACCTCCACAGAATGGTTATTAAAATATTCATAACCTGTCCTTCTGCAGTAGTTATAACCATGATTGTGTTGACACTGGCAGACAATACGCAAAAGTCGAAGATTCAGAGACAACATAACCTAGGCTAGACTGGGATAGCCCAGGCTAGACTGGGATAACCCAGGCTACTCTATGATAACCCAGGCTAGACTGGGAAAACCCCAGGCAAGTCTGGGATAACCCAAACTAGACTTGCATAACCCAGGCTAGTCTGGGATAACGCTGGCTTGACTGATAACCCAGGCTAGACTGTGATCACCGAGGCTAGTCTTGCATAACCCAGACCTGACTTGGAAAACCCAGGCTGGTCTACGATAACCCAGGCTAGTCTGTGTGATAACCCAGTCTTGATCGGGATAACCCAGGCAAGTCTTTGATAATTCAGGCTTGATTGGGATAACCCATGTTAGTCTAGGATAACCCAGGCTAGACTGGAATAACCCAGGATTAACTGGGATAACCCAGGATTGACTGGGATAATCAAGGCTAGTCTGAGATAATCCAGTCTTGATTGGGAAAACCCAGGCTAGACTGGGGTAACCCAGGCTAGTCTGTGATAACCCCGGCTAGTCTGTGATAACCCAGGCAAGACTGTGGTAACCCAGGCTAGTCTGTGATAACCCAGGCAAGACTGTGATTACCCAGTCTAGTCTGTGATAACCCAGGCAAGACTGTGATACCCCAGGCTAGTCTGTGATAATCCAGGCTAGACTGGGATAACCCAGGTTAGACTGGGATAACCCAGGTTAGACTGGGATAACCCAGGCAAGACTGTGATAACCCAGACTAGTCTGTGATAACCCAGGCTAGCCTGGGATAACCCAGTCTAGCCTGGAATAACCCATACTAGCCTGAGATAATTCAGTCTAGCCTGGGAATACCCAGTCTTGACTGGGATAACGCAGGTTAGGCTGCGATAACCTTAGTCTAGCCTGGTATAACCCCAGTCTAGGCTGGGATAGCCTAGGCTAGAGTGGGATAACCCAGGTTAGCCTGGCACAACCCAGATTAGCCTGGGATAACCCCAGCTAGACTGGTATAACCCCAGGAAACACTTGTCCTGTGCCCTGACGAACCTATCTTACCACCTTCATAACTGTCTTGTTTCCTGACGAATTTTATCGAAAACAAACCAAGAATCTTGTTTAAATCTAAATCATATATTTGTGTACAACCTCGAGTACTTGTTCCATCTATTTCATAGTAAGATCTTCCTCTCTTCTGCTCTCTTGAAGGCCTCTCTTAACTCTGGTTATTCTCCATCTCTCTAAATCTTGCTGTGGCTTCCTTCATCTCAAATGTAAACAAAGTCTTGGTCGACTTCAAGAAGTACAGACTTAAGCGTTGTTGACAATCCTTGGACAGAGTTGAGGGGCTTGTTACTACACGAGTATGTCCTCATCTTGTGACTAATGACACACTTCTCTTACTGTACTTGTCAGAGTTATGCTACTGTATTTGTCAGAGTTATGCGGCTGTTCTTGTCAGAGTTGTGGTACTGTTCTTGTCAGAGTTATGCTACTGTACTTGTCAGAGTTATGCTACTGTACTTGTCAGAGTTATGCTACTGTACTTGTCAGTGTTATGCTACTGTACTTGTCAGAGTTATGGTACTGTTCTTGTCAAAGGATGGTCTGGAACGATAATGTTCCAGACCATGGAGCTGAACTCATCTCCAGGCTGAGGGACTGACCACCTTGTTCCAGACCATGGTGCTAAACTCTTCTCCAGGCTGAGGGACTGACCACCTTTTCCAGACCATGGAGCTGGACTCTTCTCAAGGCTGAGGGACTGACCACCTTATTCCAGACGATGGAGCTGAACTCTTCTCCAGGCTGAGGGACTGACCACCTTGTTCCAGACCATGGTGCTGAACTCTTCTCCATGCTGAGGGACTGACCACCTTGTTCCAGACCATGGATCTGGACTCCTCTCAAGGCTGAGGGACTGACCACCTTGTCCCAGACCATGGTGCTGAACTCTTCTCCAGGCTGAGGGACTGACCACCTTGTTCCAGACCATGGAGCTGGACTCTTCTTAAGGCTGAGGGACTGACCACCTTGTTCCAGACCATGGTGCTGAACTCTTCTCCAGACTGAGGGACTGACCACCTTGTTCCAGAACATAGACCTGGACTCTTCTCCAGGCTGAGGGACTGACCACCTTGTTCCAGACCATGGTGCTGAACTCTTCTCCAGGCTGAGGGACTGACCACCTTGTTCCAGACCATGGAGCTGGACTCTTCTCCAGGCTGAGGTAATGACCACCTTGTTCCAGACGATGGAGCTGAACTCTTCTCCAGGCTGAGAGAAAGACCACCTTGTTCCAGACCATGGAGCTGAACTCTTCTCCAGGCTGAGAGACTGACCACCTTCTTCCAGACCATGGAGCTGAACTCTTCTCCAGGCTGAGGGACTGACCACCTTGTTCCAGACCATGGTGATGGACTCTTCTCCAGGCTGAGGGACTGACCACCTTGTTCCAGATCATGGTGATGAACTCTTCTCCAGGCTGAGGGACTGACCACCTTGTCCCAGACCATGGTGCTGAACGCTTCTCCAGGCTGAGGGACTGACCACCTTGTTCCAGACCATAGTGCTGGAATCTTCTCCAGGCTGAGGGACTTACCGCCTTGTTACAGCCCATGGAGATGGACTCATCTCCAGGCTGAGGGACTGACCACCTTGTCCAGACCATGAAGCTGGACTCTTCTCCAGGCTGAGGGACTGACCACCTTGTTCCAGACCATGGTCTGGGTTATTCCAGTATAGCCTGGGTTTTATCAGACTAACGTGCGATATCCCAGTGAATCCTAGCCGGGGTAATCACATTCAAGCCTAGGTTATAAGAGTCTAGCCTGGGTTATAACAGTCAAGCCTCCGTTATAAAAGTCAAGCCTGGGTTTTCACAGTCAAGCCTGGGTTATCACAGTCAAGCCTGGGTTATCACAGTCACAAATGGGTTATCAGAGTCAAACCTGGATTATCACTGTCAATCCTACATTATCACAGTCATGCCTGGGTTATTGCAGTCAAACCTGGGTTATCACAGTCAAGCCTGGGTTATCACAGTCAAGCCTGGATTATCACAGTCAAGCCTGGCTTATCACAGCCAAGCTAGAGTTATTAAAGTCAAGCCTGGGTTATCCCAGTCAAGCCTGGGTTATCCCTGTCAAGCCTGGGTTATCACAATCAAGCCTGGATTATCACATTCAAGCCTGCGTTATCACTTTCAAGACTGGGTTATCACAATCAAGCCAGGGTTATCGCAGTCAAGCCTGAGTAATCACAGTCAAGCCTAAGTTATCACAGTCAAGGCTGGGTTATTACAATCTAGTCTGGGTTATCACAGTCAAGCCGGGGTTATCACAGTAAAGTCTTTGTTACCACAGTCAAGCCTGGGTTATCACATTAAAGCCGGGGTTATCACAGTCAAGCCTGGGTTATCACAGTCAAACCTGGGTTATCACATTCAAGCCTGGGTTATCATAATCAAGCCTGGGTTATCACAATCAAGCCTGAATTATCAGAGGCAAGCCTGGGTTGTCCTAGTCAACCCTGGGTTATCACAGTCAAGCCTGGGTTATAACAGTCAAGCCTGGGTTATCCCAGTCAAGCCTGGGTTATCCCAGTCAAGCCTGGGTTATCACAGACAAGCCTGGGATATCCAAGTCAACCCTTGGTTATCACAGTCAAACCTGGATTATCCCAGTCAAGCCTTGGTTATCACAGTCAAGCCTGGCTTATCAATATCAAGCCTGGGTTATCATAGTCAAGATTGGGTTGTCACAGTCAAGCCTGGGTTATCCCAGCCAAGCCTGGGTTATAAAAGCCAAGCCTGGGTTATCAGTCAAGCCTGGATTATCACAATCAAGCCTGGGTTGTCCCAGTCAAGCATGGGTTATCACGGTCAATCCTGGGTTACCACAGTCAATCCTGGGTTATCACAGTCAAGCCTGGGTTATCACAGTCAGGCCTGGGTTATCACAGTCAAGCC
Organism: Cherax quadricarinatus; assembly: GCF_038502225.1. NCBI lineage: Eukaryota > Metazoa > Arthropoda > Malacostraca > Decapoda > Parastacidae > Cherax > Cherax quadricarinatus. The sequence goes on from NW_027195165.1 coordinate 37,537, forward strand.
TGGGTTATCCCAGTCAAGCCTGAGTTATCCCAGTCAAGCCTGGGCTATCACAGTCAAGCCTGGTTTATCACAGTCAAGCCTGGGTTATCACAGTTAAGGCTGGGTTGTCCCAGTCAAGCCTGGGTTATCCCAGTCAAGCCTGGGTTATCCCAGTCAAGCCTGGGTTATCAGTCAAGCTTTGGATATCACAGTTAAGCCTGGGTTATCATAGTAAAGCCTGGGCTATCAGAGTCAAGCCTGTGTTATCATGATCAAGCCTGGGTTATCACAGACAAGCTTGGGTTATTCCAGTCAAGCCTGGGTTATTAGAGTTAAGCCTGGGTTTTCAGAGTCAAGCCTGGGTTATCAGAGTTGGGCCTGGATTATCCGAATAAAGCCTGGGTTATCAGAGTCAAGCCTGGGTTATCCCAGTCAAGTCTGGGTTATCAGAGTCAAGCCTGGGTTATCAGAGTCAGGCATGGGTTATCAGAGTGAAGCCTGGGTTATCAGAATCAAGCCTGGGTTATCACAGTCAAGCCTGGGTTATCAGAGCCAAGCCTGGGTTATCAGAGTCAAGCTTTGGTTATCAGAGTCAAACCTGGGTTATCAAAGTCAAGCCTAGGTTATCAGAGTCAAGCCTAGGTTATAAGAGTCAAGCCTGGGTTATCCCAGTCAAACCTTCGCTATCAGAGTCAAGCCTGGGTTATCAGAGTCAAGCCTGGGTTATCAGAGTCAAGCCTTGGTTATCACAGTCAAGCCTGGGTTATCAGAGTCAAGCCTGGGGTAACAGAGTCAAACCTGGGTTATCAGAATCAAGCCTGGGTTATCAGAGTCAAGCCAGGGTTGTCAGAGTCACGCTTGGGTTATCAGAGTCAATCCTGGGTTATCAGAGTCAAGCCTGGGATATCAGAGTCAAGCCTGGGTCATCAAAGTCAAGCCTGGGATATAAGAGTCAAGACTGGGTTATCACAGTCAAGTCTTGGTTACCATAGTCAAACCTGGGTTACTGCAGACAAGCCTGGTTTATACCAGCCAAGCCTGGGTTTTCAGAGTCAAGCCTGGGTTATCAGAGTCAAGCCTGGGTTATCACAGTCAAGCCTGGGTTATCAGAGTCAAGCCTGGGTTATCCAAATCAAGCCTGGGTTATCAGAATAAAGCCTGGGTTATCCAAGTCAAGCCTGGGATATCAGAGTCAAGCCTGGGTTCTCCTAGTCAAGGCTGGGTTATCCCAGTCAAACCTGGGTTATCAGAGTCAAGTCTGGGTTATCAGAGACAAACCTGGGTTATCAGACTCAAGCCTGGGTTATCAGAGTCAAGGCTAGGTTATCAGAGTCATGCCTGGATTATCAGAGTCAAGCCTGGGTTTTCAGAGTCAATTGTGGGTTATCAGAGTCAAGGCTGGGTTATCAGAGTCAATCCTGGGTTATCAGAGTCAAGCATGGGTTATCAGAGTCAAGGCTGGGTTATTAGATTCAATCCTGGGTTATTAGAGTCAAGTTTGGGTTATCAGGGTCATGCCTGGGTTATAACAGTCAAGCCTGGGTTATGAGAGTCAAACCTGGGTTATCAGAGTCAAGCCTGGGTTATCAGAGTCAAGACTGGGTTATCAGAGTCAAGCCTGGGTTATCAGAGTCAAGCCTGGGTTATCAGAGTCAAACCTGGGTTATCAGAGTCACGCATGGGTTATCAGAGTCAAGGCTGGGTTATCACAATCAAACCTGGCTTATCAGAGTCATGCCTGGGTTACCAAAGTCAAGCCTGGGTTATCAGAGTAAAGCCGGCATTATCACAGCCAAGCCTAGGTTATCAGAGTCAAGCCTGGGTTATCAGAGTCAATCCTGGGTTATCAGAGTCAAGCCTTGGTTATCACAGTCAAGCCTGGGTTATCAGAGTAAAGCCAGGATTATCAGTCATGCCTGGGTTATCAGAGTCAAGCCTGGGTTATCAGAGTCAAGCCTGGATTATCACAGTCAAGCCTGGGTTATTAGAGTCAAGCCTGGGCTTTCAGGGTCAAGCCTGGGTTATCAGAGTCAAGCCTGGGTTATCAGAGTCAAGCCTGGGTTATCAGAGTCAAGCCTGCGTTTACAGAGTCAAGCCTGGGTTATCAGAGTCAAGCCTGGGTTATTAGAGTCAAGTTTGGGTTATCAGAGTAAATCCTGGGTTATCAGAGTCAAGCTTGGGTTATCAGAGTCAAGCCTGGGTTATCAGAGTCAAGCCTGTGTTATCATGATTTAGCCTGGGTTATCACAGACAAGCTTGGGTTATCCCAGTCAAGCCTGGGTTATCAAAGTTAAGCCTGGGTTATCAGAGTCAAGCCTGGGTTATCCCAGTCAAGTCTGGGTTATCAGAGTCAAACCTGGGTTATCAGAGTCAGGCCTGGGTTATCAGAGTCATGCCTGGGTTATCAGAGTCAAGCCTGGGTTATCAAAGTCAAGCCTGGGTTATCAGAGCCAAGCCTGGGTTATCAGAGTCAAGCCTTGGTTATCAAAGTCAAGCCTGGGTTATCCGAATCAAGCCTGGGTTATCAGAGTCAAGCCTGGGTTATGAGAGTAAAGCCTGTGTTGACAGATACAAGCCTGGGTTATCAGAGTCAAGCCTGGGCTATCAGAGTCAAGCCTGGGTTATCCGAGTCAAGCCTGGGTTATTAGAGTCAAGCCTGGGTTATCAGAGTCAAGCCTGTGTTGACAGATACAAGCCTGGGTTATCAGAGTCAAGCCTGGGTTATAAGAGTCATACCTGGGTTTTCAGAGTCAAGACTGGGTTATAAGAGTCAAGCCTTGGTTATCAGAGTCAAGCCTGGGTTATTAGAGTAAAGCCTGGGTTATCAGAGTCAAGCCTTGATTATCAGAGTCAAGGCTGGGTTATCACAGTCAAGCCTGGTTATCAGAGTGAAGCCTAGGTTATCAGAGTGAAGCTTGGGTTCTCACAGTCAAGCCTGGGTTATCAGAGTCAAGCCTGGGTTATTAGAGTAAAGCCCGGGTTATCAGAGTCAAGACTGGGTTATCAGAGTCAAGCATGGGTTATCAGAGTCAAGCATGGGTTATCACAACCAAGCATGGGTTATCAGCGTAAAACCTGGGTTATCAGAGTGAAGCCTGGGTTATCAGAATCAAGACTGGGTTATCAGAGTAAAGCATTGGTTATCAGAGCCAAGCCTGGGTTATCAGAGTAAAGCCTGGGTTATAAGAGTCAAGCCTGGGTTATAAGAGTCAAGCCTTTGTTATCAGAGTCAAGCCTGGGTTATCCCCGTTCAACCTGGATTATCAGAGTCAAGCCTGGGTTATCAGTGTTAAGCCAGGGTTTTCCCAGTCAAGCCTTGGTTATCATAGTCAAGCCTGGGTTATCCCAGTCAAGCCTTGGTTATCAAAATCCAGCCTGGGTTATTCCAGTCAGGCCTGGGTTATCAGAATTAAGCCAGAGTTACCAGAATCAAGCCAGGGTTATCCCAGTCAAGCCTGGGTTATCAGAGTCAAGCCTGGGTTATCCCAGTCAAGCCTGTGTTATCAGAGTCAAGCCTGGGATATCCCAGTCAAGCCTGGGTTATCCCAGTCAAGCCTGGGTTATCAGAGTAAAGCCTGGGTTACCAGAATCAAACCTGGGTTATCACATTCAAGCCTGGATTATCAGTCACGCCTAGGTTATCAGTGTCAAGCCTGGGTTATAGGAGTCATGTCAGGGTTATCAGAGTCAAGCCTGGGTAATCAGAGTCAAGCCTGGGTTATCAAAGTCAAGCCTGGGTTGTAAGAGTCAAACCTGGGTTATCACAGTCAAGCCTGCGTTATCATAGTGAAACCTGGGTTATCACAATCAAACCTTGGTTATCTCAGTCAAACCTGGGTTATAGAAGATAGGCCTGGGTTATTAAAGTCAAGCCTGGGTTATCCCAGTCAAGCCTGGGTTATCCCAGTCAAGCCTGGGTTATCAGAGTCAAGCCTGGATTATCAGAGTCAAACCTGGGTTATCAGAGTCAAGCCTGGATTATCTGAGTCAAACCTGGGTTATCAGAGTCACGCCTGGGTTAACAGAGTCAAGCATGGGTTTCCAGAGTCAAGCGTGGGTTATCAGAGTGAAGCCTGGGTTATCAGAGTCAAGATATGGTTATCAGAGTCAAGCCTGGGTTATCAGAGTCAAGCCTGGGTTATCAGAGTGAAGCCTGGGTTACCAGAGTCAACCCTTGGTTATCAGAGTCAAGCCAGGGTTATCAGAGTCACGCCCGGGCTATCAAAGTCAAGCCTGGTTTATCAGAGTCAATCCTGGGTTATCCCAGTCAAGCCTGGGTTATCAGAGTCAAACCTGGGTTATCAGAGTCAAGCCTGGGTTATCAGAGTCAAACCTGGGTTATCAGAGTCAATCCTGGGTTATCAGAGTCAAACCTGCATTATCCAAGTCAAGCCTCGGTTATCCCAGTCCAGCCTGGATTATCAGAGTCAAGCGTGGAATACCCCAGTCAAGCCTGGGTTATCCCAGACAAGCCTGGGTTATCAGAATCAAGCCTGGGTTATCAGAATCAAACCTGGGTTATCACAGTCAAGCCTGGGTTATCATAGTCAAGCCTGGGTTATCACAGTCAAGCCTGGGTTATCAGAGTCAAGCCTGGGTTATCACAGTCAAGCCTGGGTTATCACAGTCAAGCCTGGGTTATCACAGTCAAGTTTGGGTTATCACAGTCAAGCCTGGGTTTTCCGAGTCATGCCTGGGTTATCAAAGTCAAGGATGGGTTTTCAGAGTCAAGCCTGGGTTATCACAGTCAAGCCTGGGTTATCACAGTCAAGCCTGGGTTATCACAGTCAAGCCTGGGTTATCACAGTCAAGCCTGGGTTATCACAGTCAAGCCTGGGTTATCACAGTCAAGCATAAGTTATCAGAGTCAAGCCTGGGTTATCAGAGTCATGCCTGGGTTATCAGAGTCAAGCCTGGGTTATCAGAGTCAAACCTGGGTTATCAGAGTTAAGCCTGGGTTATCAGAGTCAAGAATGGGTTATCAGACTCAAGCCTGGGTTATCAAAGTCAACCCTTGGTTATCAGAGCCAAGCCTGGGTTATCAGAGTCAAGCCTGGGTTATCAGAGTCAAGCCTGGGTTATCAGAGTCATGCCTGGGTTATCAGAGTCAAGCCTGGGTTATCAGAGTCAAACCTGGGTTATCAGAGTCAAGCCTGGGTTATCAGAGGCAAGCCTGGGTTCCCACAGTCAAGCCTGGCTTGTCAGAGTTAAGCCTGGGTTATCAGAGTCAAGCCTGTGATATCAGAGTCAAGCCTGGGTTATCAGAGTCAAGCGTGGGTTATCAGAGTTAAGCCTGGGTTATCAGAGTCAAGCCTGGGTTATCAGACTCAAGTTTGGGTTATCAAAGTCAAGCCTTGGTTATCAGAGCCAAGCCTGGGTTATCAGAGTCAATCCTGGGTTATCAGAATCAAGCCTGGGTTATCAGAGTCATGCCTGGGTTATCAGAGTCAAGCCTGGGTTATCAGAGTCAAACCTGGGTTATCAGAGTCAAGCCTGGATTATTCGAGTCAAGCCTGGGATATCAGAGTCAAGCCTGGGATATCAGAGTCAAGCCTGGATTATTCGAGTCAAGCCTGGGATATCAGAGTCAAGCCTGGGCTATCAGAGTCAAGCCTGGGTTATCAGAGTCAAACCTGGGTTATTCGAGTCAAGCCTGGGATATCAGAGTCAAGCCTGGATTATCAGAGTCAAGCCTGGATTGTCAGAGTCAAACCTGGGTTATCAGAGTCAAGCCTGGGATATCAGAGTCAAGCCTGGGTTATCAGAGTCAAGCCTGGATTATCAGAGTCAAGCCTGGATTGTCAGAGTCAAACCTGGGTTATCAGAGTCAAGCCTGGGTTATCAGAGTCAAGCCATGGTTATCAGAGTGAAGCCTGGGCTATCAGAGTCAAGCCTGTGTTATCAGAGTGAAGCCTGGGTTACCAGAGTCAACGCTTGGTTATCAGAGTCAAGCCAGGGTTATCAGAGTCACGCCCGGGCTATCAAAGTAAAGCCTGGTTTATCAGAGTCAATCCTGGGTTATCCCAGTCAAGCCTGGGTTATCAGAGTCAAGCCTGGGTTATGAGAGTCAAGCCTGGGTTATCAGAGTCAAACCTAGGTTATCAGAGTCAAGCTAGGGTTATCCCAGTAAAGCCTGGGTTATCAAGGTCTAGCCTGGGTTATCCCATTCAATCCTGGGTTATCAGAGTCAAACCTGCATTATCTAAGTCAAGCCTGGGTTATCTCAGTCAAGCCTGGGTTATCAGAGTCAAGCCTGGGTTATCAGAGTCAAGCCTTTGTTATCAAAGTCAAGCCTGGGTTTTTCCAGTCAAGCCTGGGTTATCAGAATCAGGCATGGGTTACCAGAGTCAAGCTTGTGTTATCCCAGTCAAGACTGGGTTATCAGAGCCAAGCCTCGGTTATCCCAGTCCAGCCTGGGTTATCAGAGTCAAGCGTGTAATATCCTAGTCAAGCCTGGGTTATCCCAGTCAAGCCTGGGTTATCAGAGTCAAGCCTGGGTTATCAGAATCAAACCTGGGTTATCACAGTCAAGCCTGGGTTATCAGAGTCAATCTTGGGTTATCCCAGTGAAGCCTGGGTTATCAGAGTCTAGCCTGGGTTATCCCAGTCAAGCCTGTGTTATCAGAGTCAATCCTGGGTTATCAGAATCAAACCTGGGTTATCACAATCAAGCCTGGGTTATCACAGTCAAGCTTGGGTTATCCCAGTTAAGCCTGTGTTATCAGAGTCAAGCCTTGGTTATCAGAGTTGGGCCTGGGTAATCAGAGTCAAGCCTGGGTTATCAGAGTCAAGCCTGGGTTATCAGAGTCAAGCCTGGGTTATCAGAGTCAGGCCTGTGTTATCGGAGCCAAGCCTGGGTTATCAGAGTAAAGCCTGGGTTATCAGAGTGAAGCCTGGGTTATCAGAGCCAAGTCTTGGTTATGAGAGTCAAGCCTTGGTTATCAGAGTCAAGCCTGGTATATCACAGTCAAACCTGGGTTATCAAAGTCAAGCCTAGGTTATCAGAGTCAAGCAAGAGATATCAGAGTCAAGACTGGGTTATAAAGGTCAAGCCTGGTTTATCTCAGTCAAGCCTTGGTTATCAGAGTCAAGCCTGGATTATCACCGTCATGACTGACTTATCAGAGTCAAGCGTGGGTTATCAGAGTTAAGCCTGGGTTATCAGAGTCAAGCCTGGGTTATCAGACTCAAGTTTGGGTTATCAAAGTCAAGCCTTGGTTATCAGAGCCAAGCCTGGGTTATCAGAGTCAAGCCGGGGTTATCAGAGTCAAGCCTGGGTTATCAGAGTCATGCCTGGGTTATCAGAGTCAAGCCTGGGTTATCAGAGTCAAACCTGGGTTATCAGAGTCAAGCCTGGGATATCAGAGTCAAGCCTGGGCTATCAGAGTCAAGCCTGGGTTATCAGAGTCAAACCTGGATTATAGGAGTCAAGCCTGGGTTATCAGAGTCAAGCCTGGATTATCAGAGTCAAGCCTGGATTGTCAGAGTCAAACCTGGGTTATCAGAGTCAAGCCTGGGTTATAAGAGTCAAGCCATGGTTATCAGAATGAAGCCTGGGCTATCAGAGTCAAGCCTGGGTTATCAGAGTGAAGCCTGGGTTACCAGAGTCAACGCTTGGTTATCAGAGTCAAGCCAGGGTTATCAGAGTCACGCCCGGGCTATCAAAGTAAAGCCTGGTTTATCAGAGTCAATCCTGGGTTATCCCAGTCAAGCCTGGGTTATCAGAATCAAGCCTGGGTTATCAGAGTCAAGCCTGGGTTATCAGTGTCAAACCTGGGTTATCAGAGTCAAGCTAGGGTTATCCCAGTAAAGCCTGGGTTATCAAGGTCTAGCCTGGGTTATCCCATTCAATCCTGGGTTATCAGAGTCAAACCTGCATTATCTAAGTCAAGCCTGGGTTATCTCAGTCAAGCCTGGGTTATCAGAGTCAAGCCTGGGTTATCAGAGTCAAGCCTTTGTTATCAAAGTCAAGCCTGGGTTTTTCCAGTCAAGCCTGGGTTATCAGAATCAGGCATGGGTTACCAGAGTCAAGCCTGTGTTATCCCAGTCAAGACTGGGTTATCAGAGCCAAGCCTCGGTTATCCCAGTCCAGCCTGGGTTATCAGAGTCAAGCGTGGAATATCCTAGTCAAGACTGGGTTATCCCAGTCAAGCCTGGGTTATCAGAGTCAAGCCTGGGTTATCAGAATCAAACCTGGGTTATCACAGTCAAGCCTGGGTTATCAGAGTCAATCTTGGGTTTTCCCAGTGAAGCCTGGGTTATGAGAGTCTAGCCTAGGTTATCCCAGTCAAGCCTGTGTTATCAGAGTCAATCCTGGGTTATCAGAATCAAACCTGGGTTATCACAATCAAGCCTGGGTTATCACAGTCAAGCCTAGGTTATCAGAGTCAAGTAAGAGATATCAGAGTCAAGACTGGGTTATAAAGGTCAAGAATGGTTTATCTCAGTCAAGCCTTGGTTATCAGAGTCAAGCCTGGATTATCACCGTCATGACTGACTTATCAGAGTCAAGCGTGGGTTATCCAAGTCAAGCCTGGGTTATCAGAGTCAATCCTGGGTTATCCCAGTCAAGCCTGGGTTATCAGAGTCTAGCCTGGGTTATCCCAGTCAAGCCTGGGTTATCAGAGTCAATCGTGGGTTATCCAAGTCAAGCGAAGGTTATCAGAGTCAAGCCTGGTTTATCCCAGTCAATCCTGGGTTATCAGAGTCAAGTCTGGGTTATCCCAGACTAGCCTGGGTTATCAGAGTCAAGCCTGAGTTACCAAAGTCAAGCCTGGGTATTCCCAGTCAAACCTGGGTTATCAGAGTCAAGCCTGGGCTATCAGAGTCAAGCCTGGATTATCAGAGCCAAGCCTGGGTTATCCTAGTCAAGCCTGGGTTATCAGAGTCAAGCCAGGGTTATCAAAGTCAAGCCTGGGTTATGAGAGTCAAGCCTGGGTTATCACAGACAAGCCTGGGTTATCAGAGTCAATCTTGGGTTATCAGAGTCAAGCCTGCGTTATCAAAGTCTAGCATGGGTTATTCCAGTCAATCCTGGGTTATCAGAATCAAGCCTTGGTTATCAGAGTCAAACCTGGGTTATCCCAGTCAAGCCTGGGTTATCAGAGTCAAGCCTGGGTTATCCCAGTCAAACCTGGGTTATCAGATTCAAGCCTGGGTTATCAGAGTCAAACATGGGTTATCAGAGTCAAGCATGGGTTATCCCAGTCAAGCCTGTTTTACCAGAGTCAACCCTGGGTTATCAAAGTCAAGCCTGGGTTATCAGAGTCATGCTAAGGTTATCAGTGCCAAGCCTGGGTTATCAGAGTCAAGCCTGAGTTATCAGAGTCAAGCCTGGGTTATCAAAGTCAAGCCTAAGTTATCCCAGTAACTCCTGGGTTTTCAGAGTCATGCCTGGGTTATCCCAGTCATGCCTGGCTTATCCCAGTCAAGCCTGGGTTATCAGAGTCAAATCTGGGTTATCAAAGTTAAGCCTTAGATATCAGAGTCAAGCCTGGATTATCAGAGTCAAGCCTGTGTTATCATAGTCAAGCCTGGGTCATCAGAGTCAAGCCTGGGTTATCAGAGCCAAGCCTTGGTTTTCAGAATCAAGCCTGGGTTATCAGAGTAAAGCCTGGCTTATCAGAGTCAATCCTGGGTTATCAGAGTCACGGCTGGTTATCAGAGTCAAGCCTGGGTTATCAGAGTCAAACCTGGGTTATCAGAGTCAAGCCTGAGTTATCAGAGTAGAGCCTGGGTTATCAAAGTCAAGCCTAAGTTATCCCAGTAACTCCTGGGTTTTCAGAGTCATGCCTGGGTTATCCCAGTCATGCCTGGCTTATCCCAGTCAAGCCTGGGTTATCAGAGTCAAATCTGGGTAATCAAAGTTAAGCCTTAGATATCAGAGTCAAGCCTGGATTATCAGAGTCAAGCCTGTGTTATCATAGTCAAGCCTGGGTCATCAGAGTCAAGCCTGGGTTATCAGAGCCAAGCCTTGGTTTTCAGAATCAAGCCTGGGTTATCAGAGTAAAGCCTGGCTTATCAGAGTCAATCCTGGGTTATCAGAGTCAAGGCTGGTTATCAGAGTCAAGCCTGGGTTATCAGAGTCAAACCTGGGTTATCAGAGTCAAGCCTGAGTTATCAGAGTAGAGCCTGGGTTATCAAAGTCAAGCCTAAGTTATCCCAGTAACTCCTGGGTTTTCAGAGTCATGCCTGGGTTATCCCAGTCATGCCTGGCTTATCCCAGTCAAGCCTGGGTTATCAGAGTCAAATCTGGGTTATCAAAGTTAAGCCTTAGATATCAGAGTCAAGCCTGGATTATCAGAGTCAAGCCTGTGTTATCATAGTCAAGCCTGGGTCATCAGAGTCAAGCCTGGGTTATCAGAGCCAAGCCTTGGTTTTCAGAATCAAGCCTGGGTTATCAGAGTAAAGCCTGGCTTATCAGAGTCAATCCTGGGTTATCAGAGTCAAGGCTGGTTATCAGAGTCAAGCCTGGGTTATCAGAGTAAAGCCTGGGTTATCAGAATCAAGCCTTGGTTATCAAAGTCAAGCCTGGGTTATCCGAGTCAAGCCTGGGTTATCAGAGTAAAGCCTGGGTTATCAGAGTCAAGCCTGTGTTGACAGATACAAGGCTGGGTTATCAGAGTCAAGCCTGGGCTATCAGAGTCAAGCCTGGGTTATCCGAGTCAAGCATGGGTTATCAGAGTCACGCCTGGGTTATAAGAGTCAAGCCTTGGTTATCAGAGTCAAGCCTGGGTTATCAGAGTAAAGCCTGGGTTATCAGAGTCAAGCCTTGATTATCAGAGTCAAGGCTGGGTTATGCGAGTCAAGCCTGGGTTATCAGAGTCACGCCTGGGTTATCAGAGTCAAGCCTGTGTTGACAGATACAAGCCTGGGTTATCAGAGTCAAGCCTGGGTTATCAGAGTCAAGCCTGGGTTTTCAGAGTCAAGACTTTGTTATAAGAGTCAAGCCTGGTTATCAGAGTGAAGCATGGGTTATCACAACCAAGCATGGGTTATCAGCGTAAAGCCTGGGTTATCAGAGTCAAGCCTGGGTTCTCACAGTCAAGCCTGGGTTCTCAGAGTCAAGCCTGGGTTATCAGAGTCAAGCATGGGTTATCACAACCAAGCATGGGTTATCAGCGTAAAGCCTGGGTTATCAGAGTCAAGCCTGGGTTTTCAGAGTCAAGACTGGGTTATCAGAGTAAAGCATTGGTATTCAGAGCCAAGCCTGGGTTATCAGAGTAAAGCCTGGGTTATCAGAGTAAAGCCTGGGTTATCAGAGTCAAGCCTTGATTATCAGAGTCAAGGCTGGGTTATCCGAGTCAAGCCTGGGTTATCAGAGTCACGCCTGGGTTATCAGAGTCAAGCCTGTGTTGACAGATACAAGCCTGGGTTATCATAGTCAAGCCTGGGTTATCCCAGTCAAGCCTTGGTTATCAAAATCCAGCCTGGGTTATTCCAGTCAGGCCTGAGTTATCAGAATCAAGCCAGAGTTACCAGAATCAAGCCAGGCTTATCCCAGTCAAGCCTGGGTTATCAGAGTAAAGCCTGGGTTATCCCAGTCAAGCCTGTGTTATCAGAGTCAAGCCTGGGATATCCCAGTCAAGCCTGGGTTATCCCAGTCAAGCCTGGGTTATCAGAGTAAAGCCTGGGTTACCAGAATCAAACCTGGGTTATCACAGTCAAGCCTGGATTATCAGTCACGCCTGGGTTATCAGAGTCAAGCCTGGGTTATAGGAGTCAAGTCAGGGTTATCAGAGTCAAGCCTGGGTTATAGGAGTCAAGTCAGGGTTATCAAAGTCAAGCCTGGGTTATCAAAGTCAAGCCTGGGTTGTAAGAGTCAAACCTGGGTTATCACAGTCAAGCCTGGGTTATCATAGTGAAACCTGGGTTATCACAGTCAAACCTTGGTTATCTCAGTCAAGCCTGGGTTATCAGAGTCAAGCCTGGATTATCAGAGTCAAACCTGGGTTATCAGAGTCAAGCCTGGATTATCAGAGTCAAACCTGGGTTATCAGAGTCACGCCTGGGTTAACAGAGTCAAGCATGGGTTTCCAGAGTCAAGTGTGGGTTATCAGAGTGAAGCCTGGGTTTTCAGAGTCAACCCTTGGTTATCAGAGTCAAGCCAGGGTTATCCCAGTCAAGCCTGGGTTATCAGAGTCAAGCCTGGGTTATCAGAGTCAAGCTTGGGTTATCAGAGTCAAACCTGGGTTATCAGGGTCTAGCCTGGGTTATCCCATTCAATCCTGAGTTATCATAGTCAAACCTGCAATATCCAAGTCAAGCCTGGGTTATCTCAGTCAAGCCTGGGTTATCAGAGTCAAGCCTGGGTTATAAGAGTCAAGCCTTTCTTATCAAAGTCTAGCCTGGTTTTTCCAGTCAAGCCTGGGTTATCAGAATCAGGCATGGGTTACCAGAGTCAAGCCTGTGTTATCCCAGTCAAGGCTGGGTTATCAGAGCCAAACCTCAGTTATCCCAGTCCAGCCTGGGTTATCAGAGTCAAGCGTGGAATATCCCAGTCAAGCCTGGGTTATCCCAGTCAAGCCTGGGTTATCAGAATCAAGCCTGGGATATCAGAGTCAAGGCTGGTTATCAGAGTCAAGCCTGGGTTATCAGAGTCAAACCTGGGTTCTCAGAGTCAAGCCTGAGTTATCAGAGTAGAGCCTGGGTTATCAAAGTCAAGCCTAAGTTATCCCAGTAACTCCTGGGTTTTCAGAGTCATGCCTGGGTTATCCCAGTCATGCCTGGCTTATCCCAGTCAAGCCTGGGTTATCAGAGTCAAATCTGGGTAATCAAAGTTAAGCCTTAGATATCAGAGTCAAGCCTGGATTATCAGAGTCAAGCCTGTGTTATCATAGTCAAGCCTGGGTCATCAGAGTCAAGCCTGGGTTATCAGAGCCAAGCCTTGGTTTTCAGAATCAAGCCTGGGTTATCAGAGTAAAGCCTGGCTTATCAGAGTCAATCCTGGGTTATCAGAGTCAAGGCTGGTTATCAGAGTCAAGCCTGGGTTATCAGAGTCAAACCTGGGTTATCAGAGTCAAGCCTGAGTTATCAGAGTAGAGCCTGGGTTATCAAAGTCAAGCCTAAGTTATCCCAGTAACTCCTGGGTTTTCAGAGTCATGCCTGGGTTATCCCAGTCATGCCTGGCTTATCCCAGTCAAGCCTGGGTTATCAGAGTCAAATCTGGGTTATCAAAGTTAAGCCTTAGATATCAGAGTCAAGCCTGGATTATCAGAGTCAAGCCTGTGTTATCATAGTCAAGCCTGGGTCATCAGAGTCAAGCCTGGGTTATCAGAGCCAAGCCTTGGTTTTCAGAATCAAGCCTGGGTTATCAGAGTAAAGCCTGGCTTATCAGAGTCAATCCTGGGTTATCAGAGTCAAGGCTGGTTATCAGAGTCAAGCCTGGGTTATCAGAGTAAAGCCTGGGTTATCAGAATCAAGCCTTGGTTATCAAAGTCAAGCCTGGGTTATCCGAGTCAAGCCTGGGTTATCAGAGTAAAGCCTGGGTTATCAGAGTCAAGCCTGTGTTGACAGATACAAGGCTGGGTTATCAGAGTCAAGCCTGGGCTATCAGAGTCAAGCCTGGGTTATCCGAGTCAAGCATGGGTTATCAGAGTCACGCCTGGGTTATAAGAGTCAAGCCTTGGTTATCAGAGCCAAGCCTGGGTTATCAGAGTAAAGCCTGGGTTATCAGAGTCAAGCCTTGATTATCAGAGTCAAGGCTGGGTTATGCGAGTCAAGCCTGGGTTATCAGAGTCACGCCTGGGTTATCAGAGTCAAGCCTGTGTTGACAGATACAAGCCTGGGTTATCAGAGTCAAGCCTGGGTTATCAGAGTCAAGCCTGGGTTTTCAGAGTCAAGACTTTGTTATAAGAGTCAAGCCTGGTTATCAGAGTGAAGCATGGGTTATCACAACCAAGCATGGGTTATCAGCGTAAAGCCTGGGTTATCAGAGTCAAGCCTGGGTTCTCACAGTCAAGCCTGGGTTCTCAGAGTCAAGCCTGGGTTATCAGAGTCAAGCATGGGTTATCACAACCAAGCATGGGTTATCAGCGTAAAGCCTGGGTTATCAGAGTCAAGCCTGGGTTTTCAGAGTCAAGACTGGGTTATCAGAGTAAAGCATTGGTATTCAGAGCCAAGCCTGGGTTATCAGAGTAAAGCCTGGGTTATCAGAGTAAAGCCTGGGTTATCAGAGTCAAGCCTTGATTATCAGAGTCAAGGCTGGGTTATCCGAGTCAAGCCTGGGTTATCAGAGTCACGCCTGGGTTATCAGAGTCAAGCCTGTGTTGACAGATACAAGCCTGGGTTATCATAGTCAAGCCTGGGTTATCCCAGTCAAGCCTTGGTTATCAAAATCCAGCCTGGGTTATTCCAGTCAGGCCTGAGTTATCAGAATCAAGCCAGAGTTACCAGAATCAAGCCAGGCTTATCCCAGTCAAGCCTGGGTTATCAGAGTAAAGCCTGGGTTATCCCAGTCAAGCCTGTGTTATCAGAGTCAAGCCTGGGATATCCCAGTCAAGCCTGGGTTATCCCAGTCAAGCCTGGGTTATCAGAGTAAAGCCTGGGTTACCAGAATCAAACCTGGGTTATCACAGTCAAGCCTGGATTATCAGTCACGCCTGGGTTATCAGAGTCAAGCCTGGGTTATAGGAGTCAAGTCAGGGTTATCAGAGTCAAGCCTGGGTTATAGGAGTCAAGTCAGGGTTATCAAAGTCAAGCCTGGGTTATCAAAGTCAAGCCTGGGTTGTAAGAGTCAAACCTGGGTTATCACAGTCAAGCCTGGGTTATCATAGTGAAACCTGGGTTATCACAGTCAAACCTTGGTTATCTCAGTCAAGCCTGGGTTATCAGAGTCAAGCCTGGATTATCAGAGTCAAACCTGGGTTATCAGAGTCAAGCCTGGATTATCAGAGTCAAACCTGGGTTATCAGAGTCACGCCTGGGTTAACAGAGTCAAGCATGGGTTTCCAGAGTCAAGCGTGGGTTATCAGAGTGAAGCCTGGGTTTTCAGAGTCAACCCTTGGTTATCAGAGTCAAGCCAGGGTTATCCCAGTCAAGCCTGGGTTATCAGAGTCAAGCCTGGGTTATCAGAGTCAAGCTTGGGTTATCAGAGTCAAACCTGGGTTATCAGGGTCTAGCCTGGGTTATCCCATTCAATCCTGAGTTATCATAGTCAAACCTGCAATATCCAAGTCAAGCCTGGGTTATCTCAGTCAAGCCTGGGTTATCAGAGTCAAGCCTGGGTTATAAGAGTCAAGCCTTTCTTATCAAAGTCTAGCCTGGTTTTTCCAGTCAAGCCTGGGTTATCAGAATCAGGCATGGGTTACCAGAGTCAAGCCTGTGTTATCCCAGTCAAGGCTGGGTTATCAGAGCCAAACCTCAGTTATCCCAGTCCAGCCTGGGTTATCAGAGTCAAGCGTGGAATATCCCAGTCAAGCCTGGGTTATCCCAGTCAAGCCTGGGTTATCAGAATCAAGCCTGGGATATCAGAATCAAACCTGGGTTATCACAGTCAAGCCTGGGTTATTAGAGTCAAACCTGGGTTATCAGAGTCAAGCCTGGGTTATCAGAGTTAAGCCTTGATTATCAGAGTCAAGTATGTGTTATCATAGTCAAGCCTGGGTTTTCCGAGTCATGCCTGGGTTATCAGACTCAAGCCTGGGTTAAAGTCAAGCCTTGGTTATCAGAGCCAAGCCTGGGTTATCAGAGTCAAGCCTGGGATATCAGAATCAAACCTGGGTTATCACAGTCAAGCCTGGGTTATCAAAGTCAAAGATGGGTTTTCAGAGTCAAGCCTGGGTTATCACAGTCAAGCCTGCGTTATCACAGTCAAGCCTGGGTTATCACACTCAAGCCTGGGTTATCAGAGTCAAGCATGGGTTATCACAGTCAAGACTGGGTCATCAGAGTCAAGCCTGGGTTATCAGAGGCAAGCCTGGGTTCCCACCGTCAAGCCTGGCTTGTCAGAGTTAAGCCTGGGTTGTCAGAGTCAAGCCTGGGATATCAGAGTCAAGCCTGGGTTATCAGAGTCAAGCGTGGGTTATCAGAGTTAAGCCTGGGTTATCAGAGTCAAGCCTGGGTTATCAGACTCAAGCCTGGGTTAAAGTCAAGCCTTGGTTATCAGAGCCAAGCCTGGGTTATCAGAGTCAAGCCTGGGTTATCAGAGTCAAGCCTGGGTTATCAGATTCATGCCTGGGTTATCAGAGTCAAGCCTGGGTTATCAGAGTCAAACCTGGGTTATCAGAGTCAAGCCTGGGATATCAGAGTCAAGCCTGGGCTATCAGAGTCAAGCGTGGGTTATCAGAGTCAAACATGGATTATTAGAGTCAAGCCTGGGTTATCAGAGTCAAGCCTGGATTATCAGAGTCAAACCTGGGTTATCAGAGTCAAACCTGGGTTATCAGAGTCAAACCTGGGTTATCAGAGTCAAGCCTGGATTGTCAGAGTCAAACCAGGGTTATCAGAGTCAAGCCTGGGTTATCAGAGTCAAGCCTGGGTTATCAGTGTCAAGCCATGGTTATCAGAGTCAAGCCTGGGCTATCAGAGTCAAGCCTGGGTTATCAGAGTGAAGCCTGGGTTACCAGAGTCAACGCTTGGTTATCAGAGTCAAGCCAGGGTTATCAGAGTCACGCCCAGGCTATCAAAGTAAAGCCTGGTTTATCAGAGTCAATCCTGGGTTATCCCAGTCAAGCCTGGGTTATCAGAGTGAAGCCTGGGTTATCAGAGTCAAGCCTGGGTTATCAGAGTCAAACCTAGGTTATCAGAGTCAAGCTTGGGTTATCCCAGTAAAGCCTGGGTTATCAAGGTCTAGCCTGGGTTATCCCATTCAATCCTGGGTTATCAGAGTCAAACCTGCATTATCCAAGTGAAGCCTGGGTTATCTCAGTCAAGCCTGGGTTATCAGAGCCAAGCCTGGGTTATCAGAGTCAAGCCTTTGTTATCAAAGTCTAGCCTGGGTTTTTCCAGTCAAGCCTGGGTTATCAGAATCAGGCATGGGTTACCAGAGTCAAGCCTGTGTTATCCCAGTCAAGACTGGATTATCAGAGCCAAGCCTCAGTTATCCCAGTCCAGCCTGGGTTATCAGAGTCAAGCGTGGAATATCCAAGTCAAGCCTGAGTTATCCCAGTCAAGCATGGGTGATCAGAGTCAAGCCTGGGTTTTCAGACTCAAACCTGGGTTATCACAGTCAAGCCTGGGTTGTCAGAGTCAATCTTGGGTTATCCCAGTCAAGCCTGGGTTATCAGAGTCTAGCCTGGGTTATCCCAGTCAAGCCTTTGTTATCAGAGTCAATCCTGGGTTATCAGAATCAAACCTGGGTTATCACAATCAAGCCTGGGTTATCACAGTCAAGCTTGGGTTATCCCAGTTAAGCCTGTGTTATCAGAGTCAAGCCTTGGTTATCAGAGTTGGGCCTGGGTTATCACTGTCAAGCCTGGGTAATCAGAGTAAAGCCTGGGTTATCAGAGTCAAGCCTGGGTTATCACTGTCAAGCCTGGGTTATCAGAGTCAAGCCTGGGTTATCAGAGTCAGGCCTGTGTTATCGGAGCCAAGCCTGGGTTATCAGAGTAAAGCCTGGGTTATCAGAGTGAAGCCTGGGTTATCAGAGCCAAGTCTTGGTTATGAGAGTCAAGCCTTGGTTATCAGAGTCAAGCCTGGTATATCACAGTCAAACCTGGGTTATCAAAGTCAAGCCTAGGTTATCAGAGTCAAGCAAGAGATATCAGAGTCAAGACTGGGTTATAAAGGTCAAGCCTTGTTTATCTCAGTCAAGCCTTGGTTATCAGAGTCAAGCCTGGATTATCACCGTCATGACTGACTTATCAGAGTCAAGCGTGGGTTATCAGAGCGAAGCCTTGGTTATCCCAGTCAAGCCAGGATTATCAGAGTCAAGCCTGGGTTATCCAAGTCAAGCCTGGGTTATCAGAGTCAATCCTGGGTTATCCCAGTCAAGCCTGGGTTATCAGTCTAGCCTGGGTTATCCCAGTCAAGCCTGGGTTATCAGAGTCAATCGTGGGTTATCCAAGTCAAGCGAAGGTTATCAGAGTCAAGCCTGGTTTATCCCAGTCAATCCTGAGTTACCAAAGTCAAGCCTGGGTATTCCCAGTCAAACCTGGGTTATCAGAGTCAAGCCTGGGCTATCAGAGTCAAGCCTGGATTATCAGAGCCAAGCCTGGGTTATCCTAGTCAAGCCTGGGTTATCAGAGTCAAGCCAGGGTTATCAAAGTCAAGCCTGGGTTATAGGAGTCAAGTCAGGGTTATCAAAGTCAAGCCTGGGTTATCAAAGTCAAGCCTGGGTTGTAAGAGTCAAACCTGGGTTATCACAGTCAAGCCTGGGTTATCATAGTGAAACCTGGGTTATCACAGTCAAACCTTGGTTATCTCAGTCAAGCCTGGGTTATGAGAGTCAAGCCTGGATTATCAGAGTCAAACCTGGGTTATCAGAGTCAAGCCTGGATTATCAGAGTAAAACCTGGGTTATCAGAGTCACGCCTGGGTTAACAGAGTCAAGCAAGGGTTTCCAGAGTCAAGCGTGGGTTATCAGAGTGAAGCCTGGGTTATCAGAGTCAAGATATGGTTATCAGAGTCAAGCCTGGGTTATCAGAGTCAAGCCTGGGTTACCAGAGTCAACCCTTGGTTATCAGAGTCAAGCCAGGGTTATCCCAGTCAAGCCTGGGTTATCAGAGTCAAGCCTGGGTTATCAGAGTCAAGCCTGGGTTATCAGAGTCAAACCTGGGTTATCAGAGTCAAGCTTGGGTTATCCCAGTAAAGCCTGGGTTATCAGGGTCTAGCCTGGGTTATCCCATTCAATCCTGTTTTATCATAGTCAAACCTGCAATATCCAAGTCAAGCCTGGGTTATCTCAGTCAAGCCTGGGTTATCAGAGTCAAGCCTGGGTTATCAGAGTCAAGCCTTTCTTATCAAAGTCTAGCCTGGTTTTTCCAGTCAAGCCTGGGTTATCAGAATCAGGCATGGGTTACCAGAGTCAAGCCTGTGTTATCCCAGTCAAGACTGGGTTATCAGAGCCAAGCCTCAGTTATCCCAGTCCAGCCTGGGTTATCAGAGTCAAGCGTGGAATATCCCAGTCAAGCCTTGGTTATCCCAGTCAAGCCTGGGTTATCAGAATCAAGCCTGGGATATCAGAATCAAACCTGGGTTATCACAGTCAAGCCTGGGTTATTAGAGTCAAACCTGGGTTATCAGAGTCAAGCCTGGGTTATCAGAGTTAAGCCTTGATTATCAGAGTCAAGTATGTGTTATCATAGTCAAGCCTGGGTTATTAGAGTCAAACCTGGGTTTTCCGAGTCATGCCTGGGTTATCAAAGTCAAAGATGGGTTTTCAGAGTCAAGCCTGGGTTATCACAGTCAAGCCTGCGTTATCACAGTCAAGCCTGGGTTATCACACTCAAGCCTGGGTTATCAGAGTCAAGCATGGGTTATCACAGTCAAGACTGGGTCATCAGAGTCAAGCCTGGGTTATCAGAGGCAAGCCTGGGTTCCCACCGTCAAGCCTGGCTTGTCAGAGTTAAGCCTGGGTTGTCAGAGTCAAGCCTGGGATATCAGAGTCAAGCCTGGGTTATCAGAGTCAAGCGTGGGTTATCAGAGTTAAGCCTGGGTTATCAGAGTCAAGCCTGGGTTATCAGACTCAAGCCTGGGTTAAAGTCAAGCCTTGGTTATCAGAGCCAAGCCTGGGTTATCAGAGTCAAGCCTGGGTTATCAGAGTCAAGCCTGGGTTATCAGATTCATGCCTGGGCTATCAGAGTCAAGCCTGGGTTATCAGAGTCAAACCTGGGTTATCAGAATCAAGCCTGGGATATCAGAGTCAAGCCTGGGTTATCAGAGTCAAACATGGATTATTAGAGTCAAGCCTGGGATATCAGAGTCAAGCCTGGGTTATCAGAGTCAAGCCTGGATTATCAGAATCAAGCCTGGGATATCAGAGTCAAGCCTGGGTTATCAGAGTCAAGCCTGGATTATCAGAGTCAAACCTGGGTTATCAGAGTCAAACCTGGGTTATCAGAGTCAAGCCTGGATTGTCAGAGTCAAACCAGGGTTATCAGAGTCAAGCCTGGGTTATCAGAGTCAAACCTGGGTTATCAGAATCAAGCCTGGGATATCAGAGTCAAGCCTGGGTTATCAGAGTCAAGCCTGGATTATCAGAGTCAAACCTCGGTTATCAGAGTCAAACCTGGGTTATCAGAGTCAAGCCTGGATTGTCAGAGTCAAACCAGGGTTATCAGAGTCAAGCCTGGGTTATCAGAGTCAAGCCTGGGTTATCAGTGTCAAGCCATGGTTATCAGAGTCAAACCTGGGTTATCAGAGTCAAACCTGGGTTATCAGAGTCAAGCCTGGATTGTCAGAGTCAAACCAGGGTTATCAGAGTCAAGCCTGGGATATCAGAGTCAAGCCTGGGCTATCAGAGTCAAGCCTGGATTATCAGAGTCAAACCTGGGTTATCAGAGTCAAACCTGGGTTATCAGAGTCAAGCCTGGATTGTCAGAGTCAAACCAGGGTTATCAGAGTCAAGCCTGGGTTATCAGAGTCAAGCCTGGGTTATCAGTGTCAAGCCATGGTTATCAGAGTCAAACCTGGGTTATCAGAGTCAAACCTGGGTTATCAGAGTCAAGCCTGGATTGTCAGAGTCAAACCAGGGTTATCAGAGTCAAGCCTGGGATATCAGAGTCAAGCCTGGGCTATCAGAGTCAAGCCTGGGTTATCAGAGTCAAACATGGATTATTAGAGTCAAGCCTGGGTTATCAGAGTCAAGCCTGGATTATCAGAGTCAAACCTGGGTTATCAAAGTCAAACCTGGGTTATCAGAGTCAAGCCTGGATTGTCAGAGTCAAACCAGGGTTATCAGAGTCAAGCCTGGGTTATCAGAGTCAAACCTGGGTTATCAGTGTCAAGCCATGGTTATCAGAGTCAAGCCTGGGCTATCAGAGTCAAGCCTGGGTTATCAGAGTGAAGCCTGGGTTACCAGAGTCAACGCTTGGTTATCAGAGTCAAGCCAGGGTTATCAGAGTCACGCCCAGGCTATCAAAGTAAAGCCTGGTTTATCAGAGTCAATCAAGGGTTATCCCAGTCAAGCCTGGGTTATCAGAGTCAAGCCTGGGTTATCAGAGTCAAGCCTGGGTTATCAGAGTCAAACTTAGGTTATCAGAGTCAAGCTTGGGTTATCCCAGTAAAGCCTGGGTTATCAAGGTCTAGCCTGGGTTATCCCATTCAATCCTGGGTTATCAGAGTCAAACCTGCATTATCCAAGAGAAGCCTGGGTTATCTCAGTCAAGCCTGGGTTATCAGAGCCAAGCCTGGGTTATCAGAGTCAAGCCTTTGTTATCAAAGTCTAGACTGGGTTTTTCCAGTCAAGCCTGGGTTATCAGAATCAGGCATGGGTTACCAGAGTCAAGCCTGTGTTATCCCAGTCAAGACTGGGTTATCAGAGCCAAGCCTCAGTTATCCCAGTCCAGCCTGGGTTATCAGAGTCAAGGGTGTAATATCCCAGTCAAGCCTGAGTTATCCCAGTCAAGCATGGGTGATCAGAGTCAAGCCTGGGTTTTCAGAATCAAACCTGGGTTATCACAGTCAAGCCTGGGTTGTCAGAGTCAATCTTGGGTTATCCCAGTCAAGCCTGGGTTATCAGAGTCTAGCCTGGGTTATCCCAGTCAAGCCTTTGTTATCAGAGTCAATCCTGGGTTATCAGAATCAAACCTGGGTTATCACAATCAAGCCTGGGTTATCACAGTCAAGCTTGGGTTATCCCAGTTAAGCCTGTGTTATCAGAGTCAAGCCTTGGTTATCAGAGTTGGGCCTGGGTTATCACTGTCAAGCCTGGGTAATCAGAGTAAAGCCTGGGTTATCAGAGTCAAGCCTGGGTTATCACTGTCAAGCCTGGGTTATCAGAGTCAAGCCTGGGTTATCAGAGTCAGGCCTGTGTTATCGGAGCCAAGCCTGGGTTATCAGAGTAAAGCCTGGGTTATCAGAGTGAAGCCTGGGTTATCAGAGCCAAGTCTTGGTTATGAGAGTCAAGCCTTGGTTATCAGAGTCAAGCCTGGTATATCACAGTCAAACCTGGGTTATCAAAGTCAAGCCTAGGTTATCAGAGTCAAGCAAGAGATATCAGAGTCAAGACTGGGTTATAAAGGTCAAGCCTGGTTTATCTCAGTCAAGCCTTGGTTATCAGAGTCAAGCCTGGATTATCACCGTCATGACTGACTTATCAGAGTCAAGCGTGGGTTATCAGAGCGAAGCCTTGGTTATCCCAGTCAAGCCAGGATTATCAGAGTCAAGCCTGGGTTATCCAAGTCAAGCCTGGGTTATCAGAGTCAATCCTGGGTTATCCCAGTCAAGCCTGGGTTATCAGTCTAGCCTGGGTTATCCCAGTCAAGCCTGGGTTATCAGAGTCAATCGTGGGTTATCCAAGTCAAGCGAAGGTTATCAGAGTCAAGCCTGGTTTATCCCAGTCAATCCTGAGTTACCAAAGTCAAGCCTGGGTATTCCCAGTCAAACCTGGGTTATCAGAGTCAAGCCTGGGCTATCAGAGTCAAGCCTGGATTATCAGAGCCAAGCCTGGGTTATCCTAGTCAAGCCTGGGTTATCAGAGTCAAGCCAGGGTTATCAAAGTCAAGCCTGGGTTATAGGAGTCAAGTCAGGGTTATCAAAGTCAAGCCTGGGTTATCAAAGTCAAGCCTGGGTTGTAAGAGTCAAACCTGGGTTATCACAGTCAAGCCTGGGTTATCATAGTGAAACCTGGGTTATCACAGTCAAACCTTGGATATCTCAGTCAAGCCTGGGTTATGAGAGTCAAGCCTGGATTATCAGAGTCAAACCTGGGTTATGAGAGTCAAGCCTGGATTATCAGAGTCAAACCTGGGTTATCAGAGTCACGCCTGGGTTAACAGAGTCAAGCATGGGTTTCCAGAGTCAAGCGTGGGTTATCAGAGTGAAGCCTGGGTTATCAGAGTCAAGATATGGTTATCAGAGTCAAGCCTGGGTTATCAGAGTCAAGCCTGGGTTACCAGAGTCAACCCTTGGTTATCAGAGTCAAGCCAGGGTTATCCCAGTCAAGCCTGGGTTATCAGAGTCAAGCCTGGGTTATCAGAGTCAAGCCTGGGTTATCAGAGTCATACCTGGGTTATCAGAGTCAAGCTTGGGTTATCCCAGTAAAGCCTGGGTTATCAGGGTCTAGCCTGGGTTATCCCATTCAATCCTGTTTTATCATAGTCAAACCTGCAATATCCAAGTCAAGCCTGGGTTATCTCAGTCAAGCCTGGGTTATCAGAGTCAAGCCTGGGTTATCAGAGTCAAGCCTTTCTTATCAAAGTCTAGCCTGGTTTTTCCAGTCAAGCCTGGGTTATCAGAATCAGGCATGGGTTACCAGAGTCAAGCCTGTGTTATCCCAGTCAAGACTGGGTTATCAGAGTCAAGCGTGGAATATCCCAGTCAAGCCTTGGTTATCCCAGTCAAGCCTGGGTTATCAGAATCAGGCATGGGTTATCAGAGCCAAGCCTCGGTTATCCCAGTCCAGCCTGGGTTATCAGAGTCAAGCGTGGAATATCCCAGTCAAGCCTTGGTTATCCCAGTCAAGCCTGGGTTATCAGAATCAAGCCTGGGATATCAGAATCAAACCTGGGTTATCACAGTCAAGCCTGGGTTATTAGAGTCAAACCTGGGTTATCAGAGTCAAGCCTGGGTTATCAGAGTCAAGCCTTGATTATCAGAGTCAAGTATGGGTTATCATAGTCAAGCCTGGGTTTTCCGAGTCATGCATGGGTTATCAAAGTCAAAGATGGGTTTTCAGAGTCAAGCCTGGGTTATCACAGTCAAGCCTGCGTTATAACAGTCAAGCCTGGGTTATCACACTCAAGCCTGGGTTATCAGAGTCAAGCATGGGTTATCACAATCAAGACTGGGTCATCAGAGTCAAGCCTGGGTTATCAGAGGCAAGCCTGGGTTCCCACCGTCAAGCCTGGCTTGTCAGAGTTAAGCCTGGGTTGTCAGAGTCAAGCCTGGGATATCAGAGTCAAGCCTGGGTTATCAGAGTCAAGCGTGGGTTATCAGAGTTAAGCCTGGGTTATCAGAGTCAAGCCTGGGTTATCAGACTCAAGCCTGGGTTAAAGTCAAGCCTTGGTTATCAGAGCCAAGCCTGGGTTATCAGAGTCAAGCCTGGGTTATCAGAGTCAAGCCTGGGTTATCAGATTCATGCCTGGGTTATCAGAGTCAAGCCTGGGTTATCAGAGTCAAACCTGGGTTATCAGAGTCAAGCCTGGGATATCAGAGTCAAGCCTGGGTTATCAGAGTCAAGCCTGGATTATCAGAGTCAAACCTGGGTTATCAGAGTCAAGCCTGGATTGTCAGAGTCAAACCAGGGTTATCAGAGTCAAGCCTGGGTTATCAGAGTCAAGCCATGGTTATCAGAGTCAAGCCTGGGCTATCAGAGTCAAGCCTGGGTTATCAGAGTGAAGCCTGGGTTACCAGAGTCAACGCTTGGTTATCAGAGTCAAGCCCGGGCTATCAAAGTAAAGCCTGGTTTATCAGAGTCAATCCTGGGTTATCCCAGTCAAGCCTGGGTTATCAGAGTCAAGCCTGGGTTATCAGAGTCAAGCCTGGGTTATCAGAGTCAAACTTAGGTTATCAGAGTCAAGCTTGGGTTATCCCAGTAAAGCCTGGGTTATCAAGGTCTAGCCTGGGTTATCCCATTCAATCCTGGGTTATCAGAGTCAAACCTGCATTATCCAAGTGAAGCTTGGGTTATCTCAGTCAAGCCTGGGTTATCAGAGCCAAGCCTGGGTTATCAGTCAAGCCTTTGTTATCAAAGTCTAGCCTGTGTTATCCCAGTCAAGACTGGGTTATCAGAGCCAAGCCTCAGTTATCCCAGTCCAGCCTGGGTTATCAGAGTAAAGCGTGGAATATCCCAGTCAAGCCTGAGTTATCCCAGTCAAGCATGGGTGATCAGAGTCAAGCCTGGGTTTTCAGAATCAAACCTGGGTTATCACAGTCAAGCCTGGGTTATCAGAGTCAATTTTGGGTTATCCCAGTGAAGCCTGGGTTATCAGAGTCTAGCCTGGGTTATCCCAGTCAAGCCTGTGTTATCAGAGTCAATCCTGGGTTATCAGAATCAAACCTGGGTTATCACAATCAAGCCTGGGTTATCACAGTCAAGCTTGGGTTATCCCAGTTAAGCCTGTGTTATCAGAGTCAAGCCTTGGTTATCAGAGTCAAGCGTGGGTTATCAGAGTGAAGCCTGGGTTATCAGAGTCAAGATATGGTTATCAGAGTCAAGCCTGGGTTATCAGAGTCAAGCCTGGGTTACCAGAGTCAACCCTTGGTTATCAGAGTCAAGCCAGGGTTATCCCAGTCAAGCCTGGGTTATCAGAGTCAAGCCTGGGTTATCAGAGTCAAGCCTGGGATATCAGAATCAAACCTGGGTTATCACAGTCAAGCCTGGGTTATCAGAGTCAAGCCTGGGTTATCAGAGTCAAGCCTGGGTTATCAGATTCATGCCTGGGTTATCAGAGTCAAGCCTGGGTTATCAGAGTCAAACCTGGGTTATCAGAGTCAAGCCTGGGATATCAGAGTCAAGCCTGGGCTATCAGAGTCAAGCCTGGGTTATCAGAGTCAAACCTGGATTATTAGAGTCAAGCCTGGGTTATCAGAGTCAAGCCTGGATTATCAGAGTCAAACCTGGGTTATCAGGGTCAAGCCTGGATTGTCAGAGTCAAACCAGGGTTATCAGAGTCAAGCCTGGGTTATCAGAGTCAAGCCTGGGTTATCAGAGTCAAGCCATGGTTATCAGAGTCAAGCCTGGGCTATCAGAGTCAAGCCTGGGTTATCAGAGTGAAGCCTGGGTTACAAGAGTCAACGCTTGGTTATCAGAGTCAAGCCCGGGCTATCAAAGTAAAGCCTGGTTTATCAGAGTCAATCCTGGGTTATCCCAGTCAAGCCTGGGTTATCAGAGTCAAGCCTGGGTTATCAGAGTCAAGCCTGGGTTATCAGAGTCAAACTTAGGTTATCAGAGTCAAGCTTGGGTTATCCCAGTAAAGCCTGGGTTATCAAGGTCTAGCCTGGGTTATCCCATTCAATCCTGGGTTATCAGAGTCAAACCTGCATTATCCAAGTGAAGCTTGGGTTATCTCAGTCAAGCCTGGGTTATCAGAGCCAAGCCTGGGTTATCAGAGTCAAGCCTTTGTTATCATAGTCTAGCCTGTGTTATCCCAGTCAAGACTGGGTTATCAGAGCCAAGCCTCAGTTATCCCAGTCCAGCCTGGGTTATCAGAGTAAAGCGTGGAATATCCCAGTCAAGCCTGAGTTATCCCAGTCAAGCATGGGTGATCAGAGTCAAGCCTGGGTTTTCAGAATCAAACCTGGGTTATCACAGTCAAGCCTGGGTTATCAGAGTCAATTTTGGGTTATCCCAGTGAAGCCTGGGTTATCAGAGTCTAGCCTGGGTTATCCCAGTCAAGCCTGTGTTATCAGAGTCAATCCTGGGTTATCAGAATCAAACCTGGGTTATCACAATCAAGCCTGGGTTATCACAGTCAAGCTTGGGTTATCCCAGTTAAGCCTGTGTTATCAGAGTCAAGCCTTGGTTATCAGAGTTGGGCCTGGGTAATCAGAGTTGGGCCTGGGTTATCAGAGTCAAGCCTGGGTTATCACTGTCAAGCCTGGGTTATCAGAGTCAAGTCTTGGTTATGAGAGTCAAGCCTTGGTTATCAGAGTCAAGCCTGGTATATCACAGTCA
The DNA here is from genome assembly GCF_038502225.1 of Cherax quadricarinatus. Classification (NCBI taxonomy): domain Eukaryota; kingdom Metazoa; phylum Arthropoda; class Malacostraca; order Decapoda; family Parastacidae; genus Cherax; species Cherax quadricarinatus. The sequence continues at coordinate 64,232 of NW_027195165.1, forward strand.
AACCTGGGTTATCAAAGTCAAGCCTAGGTTATCAGAGTCAAGCAAGAGATATCAGAGTCAAGACTGGGTTATAAAGGTCAAGCCTGGTTTATCTCAGTCAAGCCTTGGTTATCAGAGTCAAGCCTGGATTATCACCGTCATGACTGACTTATCAGAGTCAAGCGTGGGTTATCCAAGTCAAGCCTGGGTTATCAGAGTCAATCCTGGGTTATCCCAGTCAAGCCTGGGTTATCAGAGTCTAGCCTGGGTTATCCCAGTCAAGCCTGGGTTATCAGAGTCAATCGTGGGTTATCCAAGTCAAGCGAAGGTTATCAGAGTCAAGCCTGGTTTATCCCAGTCAATCCTGAGTTACCAAAGTCAAGCCTGGGTATTCCCAGTCAAACCTGGGCTATCAGAGTCAAGCCTGGATTATCAGAGCCAAGCCTGGGTTATCCTAGTCAAGCCTGGGTTATCAGAGTCAAGCCAGGGTTATCAAAGTCAAGCCTGGGTTATGAGAGTCAAGCCTGGGTTATCACAGACAAGCCTGGGTTATCAGAGTCAAGCCTGGGTTATCAGAGTCAAGCCTGGGTTATCAGAGTCAAGCCTGGGTTATCAGACTCAAACCTGGGTTATCAGAGTCAAGCCTGGGTTATCAAAGTCAAGCCTGGGTTATCAGAGTCAAGCCAGGGTTATCAGAGTGAAGCTTGGGTTATCAGAGTCAAGCCTTGCTTATCAGAGTCAAGCCTGGGTTATCAGAGTCAACCCTGGGTTATCAGAGTGAAGCCTGGGTTACCAGAGTCAACCCTTGGTTATCAAAGTCAAGCCTGGGTTATCAGAGTCAAACCTGGATTATCCCAGTCAAGCCTGGGTTATCAGAGTCAAGCCTTGGTTATCAGAGACAAGCCTGGGTTATCAGAGTCAAACCTGGGTTATCCCAGTCAAGCCTGGGTTATCAGAGTCAAGCGTGGAATATCCAGTCAAGTTGGTTATCCAGTCAAGCCTGGGGATCGAATCAAGCCTGGGATATCAGAATCAAACCTGGGTTATCACAGTCAAGCCTGGGTTATTTGAGTCAAACCTGGTTTTCAGAGTCAAGCCTGGGTTTAGAGTCAAGCCTGATTATCAGAGTCAAGTATGGGTTATCATAGTCAAGCCTGGGTTTTTGAGTCATGCATGGGTTATCAAAGTCAAGATGGGTTCTCAGAGTCAAGCCTGGGTTATCACAATCAAGCCTGGGTTATCATAGTCAAACCTGTGTTATCAGAGTCAAGCCTGGGTTATCACACTCAAGCCTGGGTTATCATAGTCAAGCCTGGGTTATCACACTCAAGCCTGGGTTATCATAGTCAAGCCTGGGTTATCATAGTCAAGCCTGGGTTGTCATAGTAAAGCCTGGGTTATCATAGTCAAGCCTGGGTTATCCCAGTCAAGCCTGGGTTATCAGAGTCAAGACTGGGTTATCGCATTCAATCCTGGGTTATCAGAGTCAAACCTGAGTTATCCAAGTCAAGGCTGGGTTATCCCAGTCAAACCTGGGTTATCAGAGTCAAGACCGGGTTATCCCATTCAATCCTGGGTTATCAGACTCAAACCTGCGTTATCCAAGTCAAGCCTGGGTTATCCCAGTCAAGCCTGGGTTACCAGAGTCAAGCCTGGGTTATCAGAGTCAAGCCTGGGTTATCAAAGCCTAGCCTGGGTTATTCCAGTCAAGCCTGGGTTATCAGAATCAAGCCTGGGTTACCGGAGTAAAACCTGGGTTATCCCAGTCAAGCCTGGGTTATCAGAGTCAAGTCTGGGTTATCCCATTCAAGCCTGGGTTATCAGAGTCAAGCCTGGGATATCCCAGTCAAGCATGGGTTATCCCAGTCAAGGCTGGATCATCAGAGTCAAGCCTGGCTTATCAGAGTCAAGCCTTGGTTATCCTAGTCAAACCTGGGCTATCATAGCCAAGCCTGGGTTATCAGCTTCAAGGCTGGGTTATCCAAGTCAAGTCCGGGTTATCGGAGTCAAACCTGGGTTGTGCCAGTCATGCCTGGGTTATCCCAGTCAAGCCTGGGTTATCAGAGTCAAGGTTGGCTTATCAGAGTCAAGCCTGTCTTATCAGTATCAAGCCTGGGTTATCAGAGTAAAGCCTGGGTTATCCCTGTCAAGCCTGGGTTTTCAGAGTCAAGTGTGGGTTATCGCAGTCAACCCTGGGTTATCAGAGTCAAGCCTTGGTCATCCCAGTCAAGCCTGGGACATCAGCGTCAAGCCTCGGTTATCAGAGACAAGCCTGGGTTATCAGAGTCAAGCCAGGGTTATCAGATTCAAACCTGGGTTATCAGAGTCAAGCCTGGTTTATAATAGCCAAGCCTGGGTTATCCTACTAAACGCTGGGTTATCAGAGTCAAGGCTGGGTTATCCCAGTCATGCCTGGGTTATCCCAGTCATGCATGGGTTATCAGAGTCAAGCCTGGGTTATCAGACTCAAGCCTGGGTTATCAGAGTCAATCTCTGGTTATCAGAGTCTAGCCTGGGTTATCAGAGTCAAGCCTGGGTTTTCAGAGTCAAGCTCTGGTTGTCAGAGTCAAGCCTGGGTTATCAGAGTCAAGCCTGGGTTATCAGAGTAAATCCTGGGTTATCAGAGCCAAGCCTGTATTATCCTAGTCAAGCCTGGGTTACCAGTCAAGCCTGGGTTATCAAAGTGAAGTCTGGGTTATGAGAGTAAAGCCTGGGTTATCAGAGTCAAGCCTGGGTTATCAGAGTCAAACCTGCATTATCCAAATCAAGCCTGGGTTATACCAGTCAAGCCTGGGTTATTAGAGTCAAGCCTGGGTTATCAGAGTCAAGCCTGGGTTATCAAAGTCTAGCCTGCGTTATTCCATTCAATCCTGGGCTATCAGAACCATGCCTGGGTTATCAGAGTCAAGCCTGGGTTATCCTTGTCAAGATTGGGTTATCAGAGTCAAGCCAGGGTTTTCTCTGTCAAACCTGGGTGATCAGAGTCAAGCCTGGGTTATCCTAGTCAAGCCTTGGTTATCGGAGTCAAGCCTGGGTTATCAGAGTCAAGACTGGGTTATCAGAATCAAACTTGCGTTATCAGAGTCAAGCCTGGGTTATCAGAGTCACGCCTGGGTTATCAGAGTCAAGCCTGGGTTATCAGTGTCATGTCCGGGTTATCATTGTCAAGCCTTGGTTATCAGAGTCAACCCTGGGTTATCAGAGTCAAGCCTGGGTTATCAGAATCAAGCCTGGGTTATCAGAGTCAAGCCAGGGTTCTCAGACTCACGCCTGTGTTATCATATTCAAGCCTCGGTTATCAGAGTCAAGCCTGGGTTATCAGAGTCAAGCCTGGGTCATCAAAGTCAAGCCTGGGTTTTAAAAGTCAAGCCTGGGTTATCATAGTCAAACCTGGGTTATCCCAGAAAATCCTGAGGTATCCCAGTCAATCCTGGGTTATCAGAGTCAAGCCTGGGTTATCGGAGCCAAGCCTGGGTTATCAGAGTCAAGATAGGGTTATCCAAGTCAAGCCTGGGTTATCAGAATCAAGCCTGGGTTTTCCAAGTCAAGCCTGGGATATCAGAGTCAAGCATGGGTTTTCCTTGTCAAGCCTGGGTTATCCCAGTCACGCCTGGGTTATCAGAGTCAAGCCTGGGTTATCAGAGACAAACCTGGGTTATCAGAGTCAAGCCTGGGTTATCAGACTCAAGCCTGGGTTATCAGAGTCAAGCCTTGGTTATCAGAGTCAAGCCTGGGTTATCAGAGTCAAGCCTGGGTTATCAGAGTCAAGCCTGGGTTGCCATAGTCAAGCCTGGGTTATCAGAGTCAAGCGTGGGTTATCACAGCCAAGCCTGGGATATCACACTCAAGCCTGGATTTTAAGAGTCAAGCCTCGGTTATCAGAGTCAAGCCTGGGTTATCTCAGTCAAGCCTTGGTTATCAGTCAAGTCTTGGTTATCAGAGTCAAGCCCGGGTTGTCATAGTCAAGCCTGGGTTATCAGAGTCATGCCTGGGTAATCCAAGTCAAGCCTGGGTTATCAGAGACAAGCCTGGGTTATCTCAGTCAAGCCTGGGTTATCAGAGTCAAGCCTGGGTTATCAGAGTCAAGCCTGGGTTATCCCAGTCAAGCCTGGGTTATCAGAGTCAAACCTGGGTTGTCAGAGTCAAACCTGGGTTATCAGATTCAAACCTGGGTTATCAGAGTCAAGCCTGGGTTATCAGATTCAAACCTGGGTTATCATAGTCAAGCCTGCGTTATCGGAGTGAAGCCTGGGTTATCAGAGTGAAGCCTGGGTTATCAGAATCAAGCCTGGGTTATCCCAGTCAAGCCTGGGTTATCAGAGTCAAACCTGGGTTGTCAGAGTCAAACCTGGGTTATCAGATTCAAGCCTGGGTTATCAGAGTCAAGCCTGGGTTATGAGAATCAAGCCTGGGTTATGAGAATAAAGCGTGGGTTTCCAGCGTCAAGCGTGGGTTATCGGAGTGAAGCATGGGTTATCAGAATCAAGCCTGGGTTATCCAAGTCAAGCCTGGGATATCAGAGTCAAGCATGGGTTTTCCTTGTCAAGCCTGGGTTATCCCAGTCACGCCTGGGTTATCAGAGTCAAGCCTGGGTTATCAGAGACAAACCTGGGTTATCAGATTCAAGCCTGGGTTATCAGACTCAAGCCTGGGTTATCAGAGTCAAGCTCTGGTTATCAGAGTCAAACCCGGGTTATCAGAGTCAAGCCTGGGTTATCAGAGACAAACCTGGGTTATCAGACTCAAGCCTGGGTTATCAGACTCAAGCCTGGGTTATCAGACTCAAGCCTGGGTTGTCAGAGTCAAGCCTGGGTTATCAGAGTCAAGCGTGGGTTATCACAGCCAAGCCTGGGATATCACACTCAAGCCTGGGTTTTAAGAGTCAAGCCTGGGTTATCAGAGTCAAGCCTGGGTTATCTCAGTCAAGCCTAGGTTATCAGTCAAGTCTTGGTTATCAGAGTCAAGCCTGGGTTGTCATAGTCAAGCCTGGGTTATCAGAGTCAATCGTGGGTTGTCAGAGTCAAACCTGGGTTATCAGATTCAAGCCTGGGTTATCAGAGTCAAGCCTGGGTTATGTGAATCAAGCCTGGGTTTCCAGAGTGAAGCCTGGGTTATGAGAATGAAGCCTGGGTTATCGAAGTCAAGCCTGGGTTATGAGAATAAAGCCTGGGTTTCCAGAGTCAAGCCTGGGTTATCGGAGTTAAGCCTGGGTTATCAGAGTAAAGCCTGGGTTATCAGAGTGAAGCCTGGGTTACCAGAATCCAGCCTGGGTTATCAGAGTCACGCCTGGGTTATCAGAGTCAAGCCTGGGTTATCAGAGTCAAGCCTAGGTTATCAGAGTCAAGCCTGGGTTATCAGAGTCAAGACTGGGTTATCAGAGTGAAACTTTGGTTACCAGAATCAAGCCTGGGTTATCAGAGTCAAGCCTGGGTTATCAGTGTCACGCCTGGGTTATCAGAGTCAAGCCTGGGTTATCAAAGTCAAGCCTGGGTTATCAGAGTCAAGCCTGGGTTATCAGAGTCAAGACTGAGTTATCAGAGTCAAGTCTGGGTTATCAGAGTCAAGCCTGGGTTATCAGAGTCAAGCCTGGGTTATCAAAGTCAAGCCTGGGTTATCAGAGTCAAGCCTGGGTTATCAGAGTCAAGACTGAGTTATCAGAGTCAAGTCTGGGTTATCAGAGTCAAGACTGAGTTATCAGAGTCAAGTCTGGGTTATCAGAGTCAAGCCTGGGTTATCAGAGTCAAGCCTGGGTTATCAGAGTCAAGTCTGAGTTATCAGAGTCAAGCCTGGGTTATCAGAGTCAAGCCTGGGTTATCAGAGTCAAGCCTGGGTTATCATAGTCAAGCCTGGGTTATCATAGTCAAGCCTGGGTTATCATAGTCAAGCCTGGGTTATCATAGTCAAGCCTGGGTTATCATAGTCAAGCCTGGGTTATCAGAGTCAAGCCTGGGTTATCAGAGTCAAGCCTGGGTTTTCATAGTCAAGCCTGGGTTATCATAGTCAAGCCTGGGTTATCATAGTCAAGCCTGGGTTATCATAGTCAAGCCTGGGTTATCAGAGTCAAGCCTGGGTTATCAGAGTCAAGCCTCGGCTATCATAGTCAAGCCTGGGTTATCATAGTCAATCCTGGGTTATCATAGTTAAGCCTGGGTTATCATTGTCAAGCCTGGGTTATCAGAGTCAAACCGGGGTTATCATGGTCAAGCCTGGGTTATCATGGTCAAGCCTGGGTTATCATGGTCAAGCCTGGGTTATCATGGTCAAGCCTGGGTTATCATGGTCAAGCCTGGGTTATCATAGTCAAACCTGGGTTATCATGGTCAAGCCTGGGTTATCATAGTCAAACCTGGGTTATCATAGTCAAACCTGGGTTATCATGATCAAGCCTGGGTTATCATAGTCAAACCTGGGTTATCATGGTCAAGCCTGGGTTATCATAGTCAAACCTGGGTTATCATAGTCAAACCTGGGTTATCATGGTCAAGCCTGGGTTATCATAGTCAAATCTGGGTTATCATAGTCAAACCTGGGTTATCATGGTCAAGCCTTGGTTATCATAGTCAAGCCTGGGTTATCATAGTCAAACCTGGGTTATCATGGTCAAGCCTGGGTTATCATAGTCAAACCTGGGTTATCATGGTCAAGCCTGGGTTATCATAGTCAAACCTGGGTTACCATGGTCAGGCCTGGGTTATCATAGTCAAACCTGGGTTATCATGGTCAAGCCTGGGTTATCATAGTCAAACCTGGGTTATCATAGTCAAACCTGGGTTATCATGGTCAAGCCTGGGTTATCATAGTCAAACCTGGGTTATCATAGTCAAACCTGGGTTATCATGGTCAAGCCTGGGTTATCATAGTCAAACCTGGGTTATCATGGTCAAGCCTGGGTTATCATAGTCAAACCTGGGTTATCATAGTCAAACCTGGGTTATCATAGTCAAACCTGGGTTATCATGGTCAAGCCTGGGTTATCATAGTCAAACCTGGGTTATCATAGTCAAACCTGGGTTATCATGGTCAAGCCTGGGTTATCATAGTCAAACCTTGATTATCATTGTCAAACCTGGGTTATCATGGTCAAGCCTGGGTTATCATAGTCAAACCTGGGTTATCATAGTCAAACCTGGGTTATCATGGTCAAGCCTGGGTTATCATAGTCAAACCTGGGTTACCATGGTCAGGCCTGGGTTATCATAGTCAAACCTGGGTTATCATGGTCAAGCCTGGGTTATCATAGTCAAACCTGGGTTATCATGGTCAAGCCTGGGTTATCAGAGTCAAACCTGGGTTATCATGGTCAAGCCTGGGTTATCATGGTCAAGCCTGGGTTATCATGGTCAAGCCTGGGTTATCAGAGTCAAACCTGGGTTATCATGGTCAAGCCTGGGTTATCATGGTCAAGCCTGGGTTATCATGGTCAAGCCTGGGTTATCATGGTCAAGCCTGGGTTATCATGGTCAAGCCTGGGTTATCATGGTCAAGCCTGGGTTATCAGAGTCAATCCTGGGTTATCATGGTCAAGCCTGGGTTATCATAGTCAAACCTGGGTTATCATGGTCAAGCCTGGGTTATCATTTTCAAACCTGGGTTATCATGGTCAAGCCTGGGTTATCAGAGTCAATCCTGGGTTATCATGGTCAAGCCTGGGTTATCATAGTCAAACCTGGGTTATCATGGTCAAGCCTGGGTTATCATTTTCAAACCTGGGTTATCATGGTCAAGCCTGGGTTATCATTTTCAAACCTGGGTTATCATGGTCAAGCCTGGGTTATCAGAGTCAATCCTGGGTATCCTGGGTAAGTCACACGAAAGAGAAATTGGTCGGAGATAGTTACTGCTGTTACAAATGCTGTCACTGCTGTTACACCAGCTGTAACACCAGCTGTTATTGCTGTTACAGCAGCTGTTACTGCTGTTTAGCACCAACTGTAATCAACAGTTACAACAGTTATTTGCAGCAACAGCAAAACAGTACCAGGTAATGGGGTATCTCTCACCTTTAAAGAGAAAGAAAGAATGAGAGAGAGAGAGAGAGAGAACAAGTGTGTGTACTCCCCTAATTGTGGTTGCAGGTGTCGAGACTCAGCTCCTGGCCCCGCCTCTTCACTGGTGGCTACTAGGTCCACTCTCTCCCTGCTCCATTAGCTTTATCATACCTCGTCTTAAAGCTATGTATGGTTCCTGCCTCCACAACATCACTCTCCAGATTGTTCCACTTCCTGACAACTCTGTGGCTGAAGAAATATTTCCTAACATCCCTGTGACTCATCTGTCTTCAACTTCCAGTTGTGTCACCTTGTTGTTGTGTCCCCTTGTTGTTGTGTCCCCTTGTTGTTGTGTCCCCTTGTTGTTGTGTCCCCTTGTTGTTGTGTCACCTTGTTGCTGTGTCCCCTTGTTGTTGTGTCCCCTTGTTGTTGTGTCCCCTTGTTGTTGTGTCCCCTTGTTGCTGTGTCCCCTTGTTGTTGTGTCCCCTTGTTGTTGTGTCCCCTTGTTGTTGTGTCCCCTTGTTGTTGTGTCACCTTGTTGTTGTGTCACCTTGTTGTTGTGTCCCCTTGTTGTTGTGTCCCCTTGTTGTTGTGTCACCTTGTTGTTGTGTCCCCTTGTTGTTGTGTCCCCTTGTTGTTGTGTCCCCTTGTTGCTGTGTCACCTTGTTGTTGTGTCCCCTTGTTGTTGTGTCCCCTTGTTGTTGTGTCCCCTTGTTGTTGTGTCACCTTGTTGTTGTGTCACCTTGTTGTTGTGTCCCCTTGTTGTTGTGTCCCCTTGTTGCTGTGTCCCCTTGTTGCTGTGTCCCCTTGTTGTTGTGTCCCCTTGTTGTTGTGTCCCCTTGTTGTTGTGTCACCTTGTTGTTGTGTCACCTTGTTGTTGTGTCCCCTTGTTGTTGTGTCCCCTTGTTGTTGTGTCCCCTTGTTGCTGTGTCACCTTGTTGTTGTGTCCCCTTGTTGTTGTGTCCCCTTGTTGTTGTGTCCCCTTGTTGTTGTGTCCCCTTGTTGTTGTGTCACCTTGTTGTTGTGTCCCCTTGTTGTTGTGTCCCCTTGTTGTTGTGTCACCTTGTTGTTGTGTCCCCTTGTTGTTGTGTCCCCTTGTTGTTGTGTCCCCTTGTTGTTGTGTCCCCTTGTTGTTGTGTCCCCTTGTTGTTGTGTCCCCTTGTTGTTGTGTCCCCTTGTTGTTGTGTCCCCTTGTTGTTGTGTCACCTTGTTGTTGTGTCCCCTTGTTGCTGTGTCCCCTTGTTGTTGTGTCCCCCTGTTGCTGTGTCCCCTTGTTGTTGTATCCCCTTGTTGCTGTGCACCCTTGTTGTTGTGTCCCCTTGTTGTTGTGTCCCCTTGTTGTTGTGTCCCATTGTTGCTGTGTCCCCTTGTTGTTGTGTCCCCTTGTTGTTGTGTCACCTTGTTGTTGTGTCCCCTTGTTGCTGTGTCCCCTTGTTGCTGTGTCCCCTTGTTGTTGTGTCCCCTTGTTGCTGTGTCCCCTTGTTGTTGTGTCCCCTTGTTGCTGTGTCCCCTTGTTGTTGTGTCCCCTTGTTGTTGTGTCCCCTTGTTGTTGTGTCCCCTTGTTGTTGTGTCCCCTTGTTGCTGTGTCCCCTTGTTGCTGTGTACCCATGTTGTTGTGTCCCCTTGTTGCTGTGTCCCCTTGTTGTTGTGTCCCCTTGTTGTTGTGTCCCCTTGTTGTTGTGTCCCCTTGTTGCTGTGTCCCCTTGTTGTTGTGTCCCCTTGTTGTTGTGTCCCCTTGTTGTTGTGTCCCCTTGTTGTTGTGTCCCCTTGTTGTTGTGTCCCCTTGTTGTTGTGTCCCCTTGTTGCTGTGTTCCCTTGTTGTTGTGTCCCCTTGTTGTTGTGTCCCCTTGTTGTTGTGTCCCCTTGTTGTTGTGTCCCCTTGTTGCTGTGTCCCCTTGTTGTTGTGTCCCCTTGTTGCTGTGTCCCCTTGTTACTGTGTCCCCTTGTTGCTGTGTCCCCTTGTTGCTGTGTCCCCTAGTTGTTGTGTCCCCTTGTTGTTGTGTCCCCTTGTTGCTGTGTAACCTTGTTGCTGTGTCCCCTTGTTGCTGTGTCCCCTTGTTGCTGTGTCCCCTTGTTGTTGTGTCCCCTTGTTGTTGTGTCCCCTTGTTGTTGTGTCCCCTTGTTGTTGTGTCCCCTTGTTGCTGTGTCCCCTTGTTGCTGTGTCCCCTTGTTGTTGTGTCCCCTTGTTGTTGTGTCCCCTTGTTGTTGTGTCCCCTTGTTGCTGTGTCCCCTTGTTGCTGTGTCCCCTTGTTGTTGTGTCCCCTTGTTGTTGTGTCCCCTTGTTGCTGTGTCCCCTTGTTGTTGTGTCCCCTTGTTGCTGTGTCCCCTTGTTGTTGTGTCCCCTTGTTGTTGTGTCCCCTTGTTGTTGTGTCCCCTTGTTGTTGTGTTCCCTTGTTGTTGTGTCCCCTTGTTGTTGTGTCCCCTTGTTGTTGTGTCCCCTTGTTGTTGTGTCCCCTTGTTGTTGTGTCCCCTTGTTGCTGTGTAACCTTGTTGCTGTGTCCCCTTGTTGCTGTGTCCCCTTGTTGTTGTGTCCCCTTGTTGTTGTGTCCCCTTGTTGTTGTGTCCCCTTGTTGCTGTGTCCCCTTGTTGCTGTGTCCCCTTGTTGTTGTGTCCCCTTGTTGTTGTGTCCCCTTGTTGCTGTGTCCCCTTGTTGTTGTGTCCCCTTGTTGCTGTGTCCCCTTGTTGCTGTGTCCCCTTGTTGTTGTGTCCCCTTGTTGCTGTGTCCCCTTGTTGTTGTGTCCCCTTGTTGTTGTGTCCCCTTGTTGCTGTGTCCCCTTGTTGCTGTGTCCCCTAGTTGTTGTGTCCCCTTGTTGTTGTGTCCCCTTGTTGCTGTGTCCCCTTGTTGTTGTGTCCCCTTGTTGTTGTGTCCCCTTGTTGCTGTGTCCCCTTGTTGTTGTGTCCCCTTGTTGTTGTGTCCCCTTGTTGTTGTGTCCCCTTGTTGTTGTGTCCCCTTGTTGTTGTGTCCCCTTGTTGCTGTGTCCCCTTGTTGTTGTGTCCCCTTGTTGCTGTGTCCCCTTGTTGTTGTGTCCCCTTGTAGCTGTGTAACCTTGTTGCTGTGTCCCCTTGTTGCTGTGTCCCCTTGTTGCTGTGTCCCCTTGTTGTTGTGTCCCCTTGTTGTTGTGTCCCCTTGTTGCTGTGTCCCCTTGTTGCTGTGTCCCCTTGTTGTTGTGTCCCCTTGTTGTTGTGTCCCCTTGTTGCTGTGTCCCCTTGTTGTTGTGTCCCCTTGTTGCTGTGTCCCCTTGTTGCTGTGTCCCCTTGTTGTTGTATCCCCTTGTTGCTGTGTCCCCTTGTTGTTGTGTCCCCTTGTTGCTGTGTCCCCTTGTTGCTGTGTCCCCTTGTTGCTGTGTCCCCTTGTTGCTGTGTCCCCTTGTTGTTGTGTCCCCTTGTTGTTGTGTCCCCTTGTTGCTGTGTCCCCTTGTTTCTGTGTCCCCTTGTTGTTGTGTCCCGTTGTTGCTGTGTCCCCTTGTTGTTGTGTCCCCTTGTCGTTGTGTCCCCTTGTTGTTGTGCCACCTTGTTGTTGTGTCCCCTTGTTGTTGTGTCCCCTTGTTGTTGTGTCCCCTTGTTGTTGTGTCCCCTTGTAGCTGTGTAACCTTGTTGCTGTATCCCCTTGTTGCTGTGTCCCCTTGTTGTTGTGTTCCCTTTTTGTTGTGTCCCCTTGTTGCTGTGTCCCCTTGTTGCTGTGCCCCCTTGTTGTTGTGTGTCCCCTTGTTGCTGTGTCCCCTTGTTGTTGTGTCCCCTTGTTGCTGTGTCCCCTTGTTGTTGTGTCCCCTTGTTGTTGTGTCCCCTTGTTGCTGTGTCCCCTTGTTGTTGTGTCCCCTTGTTGCTGTGTCCCCTTGTTGCTGTGTCCCCTTGTTGTTGTGTCCCCTTGTTGTTGTGCCCCCTTGTTGCTGTGTCCCCTTGTTGTTGTGTCCCCTTGTTGCTGTGTCCCCTTGTTGTTGTGTCCCCTTGTTGTTGTGTCCCCTTGTTGTTGTGTCCCCTTGTTGTTGTGTCCCCTTGTTGTTGTGTCCCCTTGTTGTTGTGTCCCCTTGTTGTTGTGTCCCCTTGTTGTTGTGTCCCCTTGTTGTTGTGTCCCCTTGTAGCTGTGTAACCTTGTTGCTGTGTCCCCTTGTTGCTGTGTCCCCTTGTTGCTGTGTCCCCTTGTTGTTGTGTCCCCTTGTTGTTGTGTCCCCTTGTTGCTGTGTCCCCTTGTTGTTGTGTCCCCTTGTTGCTGTGTCCTCTTGTTGTTGTGTCCCCTTGTTGTTGTGTCCCCTTGTTGCTGTGTCCCCTTGTTGTTGTGTCCCCTTGTTGCTGTGTCCCCTTGTTGTTGTGTCCCCTTGTTGCTGTGCCCCCTTGTTGCTGTGTCCCCTTGTTGTTGTGTCCCCTTGTTGCTGTGTCCCCTTGTTGTTGTGTCCCCTTGTTGCTGTGTCCCCTTGTTGCTGTGTCCCCTTGTTGCTGTGTCCACTTGTTGCTGTGTCCCCTAGTTGTTGTGTCCCCTTGTTGTTGTGTCCCCTTGTTGCTGTGTCCCCTTGTTGTTGTGTCCCCTTGTTGTTGTGTCCCCTTGTTGCTGTGTCCCCTTGTTGTTGTGTCCCCTTGTTGTTGTGTCCCCTTGTTGCTGTGTCCCCTTGTTGCTGTGTCCCCTTGTTGCTGTGTCCCCTTGTTGCTGTCCTCCCTTGTTGCTGTGTCCCCTTGTTGCTGTGTCCCCTTGTTGCTGTGTCCCCTTGTTGTTGTGTCCCCTTGTTGTTGTGTCCCCTTGTTGCTGTGTCCCCTTGTTGCTGTGTCCCCTTGTTGTTGTGTCCCCTTGTTGTTGTGTCCCCTTGTTGCTGTGTCCCCTTGTTGTTGTGTCCCCTTGTTGCTGTGTCCCCTTGTTGCTGTGTCCCCTTGTTGTTGTGTCCCCTTGTTGCTGTGTCCCCTTGTTGTTGTGTCCCCTTGTTGCTGTGTCCCCTTGTTGCTGTGTCCCCTTGTTGCTGTGTCCACTTGTTGCTGTGTCCCCTAATTGTTGTGTCCCCTTGTTGTTGTCTCCCCTTGTTGCTGCGTAACCTTGTTTCTGTGTCCCCTTGTTGTTGTGTCCCGTTGTTGCTGTGTCCCCTTGTTGTTGTGTCCCCTTGTCGTTGTGTCCCCTTGTTGTTGTGCCACCTTGTTGTTGTGTCCCCTTGTTGTTGTGTCCCCTTGTTGTTGTGTCCCCTAGTTGTTGTGTCCCCTTGTAGCTGTGTAACCTTGTTGCTGTATCCCCTTGTTGCTGTGTCCCCTTGTTGTTGTGTCCCCTTTTTGTTGTGTCCCCTTGTTGCTGTGTCCCCTTGTTGCTGTGTCCCCTTGTTGCTGTGTCCCCTTTTTGTTGTGTCCCCTTGTTGCTGTGTCCCCTTGTTTTTGTGTCCCCTTGTTGTTGTGTCCCCTTGTTGTTGTGTCCCCTTGTTGCTGTGTCCCCTTGTTGTTGTGTCCCCTTGTTGTTGTGTCCCCTTGTTGCTGTGTCCCCTTGTTGCTGTGTCCCCTTGTTGCTGTGTCCCCTTGTTGCTGTGTCCCCTTGTTGTTGTGTCCCCTTGTTGCTGTGTCCCCTTGTTGTTGTGTCCCCTTGTTGCTGTGTCCCCTTGTTGTTGTGTCCCCTTGTTGCTGTGTCCCCTTGTTGTTGTGTCCCCTTGTTGTTGTGTCCCCTTGTTGTTGTGTCCCCTTGTTGTTGTGTCCCCTTGTTGCTGTGTCCCCTTGTTGTTGTGTCCCCTTGTTGCTGTGTCCCCTTGTTGTTGTGTCCCCTTGTTGCTGTGTCCCCTTGTTGCTGTGTCCCCTTGTTGTTGTGTCCCCTTGTTGCTGTGTCCTCTTGTTGTTGTGTCCCCTTGTTGTTGTGTCCCCTTGTTGCTGTGTCCCCTTGTTGTTGTGTCCCCTTGTTGCTGTGTCCTCTTGTTGTTGTGTCCCCTTGTTGCTGTGCCCCCTTGTTGCTGTGTCCCCTTGTTGTTGTGTCCCCTTGTTGCTGTGTCCCCTTGTTGTTGTGTCCCCTTGTTGCTGTGTCCCCTTGTTGCTGTGTCCCCTTGTTGCTGTGTCCACTTGTTGCTGTGTCCCCTAGTTGTTGTGTCCCCTTGTTTTTGTGTCCCCTTGTTGCTGTGTCCCCTTGTTGTTTTGTCCCCTTGTTGTTGTGTCCCCTTGTTGCTGTGTCCCCTTGTTGCTGTGTCCCCTTGTTGTTGTGTCCCCTTGTTGCTGTGTAACCTTGTTGTTGCTTGTTGTTGTGTCCCCTTGTAACCTTGTTGCTGTGTCCCCTTGTTGTTGTGTCCCCATGTTGTTGTGGTCCCTTGTTGCTGTGTCCCCTTGTTGTTGTGTCCCCTTGTTGTTGTGTCCCCTTGTTGTTGTGTCCCCTTGTTGCTGTGTCCCCTTGTTGATGTGTCCCCTTGTTGCTGTGTCCCCTTGTTGTTGTATCCCCTTGTTGTCCCCTTGTGTCCCCTTGTTGATGTGTCCCCTTGTTGTTGTGTCCCCTTGTTGCTGTGTCCCCTTGTTGCTGTGTCCCCTTGTTGCTGTGTCCCCTTGTTGTTGTGTCCCCTTGTTGTTGTGTCCCCTTGTTGCTGTGTCCCCTTGTTGTTGTGTCCCCTTGTTGCTGTGTCCCCTTGTTGCTGTGTCCACTTGTTGCTGTGTCCCCTAATTGTTGTGTCCCCTTGTTGTTGTCTCCCCTTGTTGCTGCATAACCTTGTTTCTGTGTCCCCTTGTTGTTGTGTCCCGTTGTTGCTGTGTCCCCTTGTTGTTGTGTCCCCTTGTCGTTGTGTCCCCTTGTTGTTGTGTCCCCTTGTTGTTGTGTCCCCTTGTTGTTGTGTCCCCTTGTTGTTGTGTCCCCTTGTTGTTGTGTCACCTTGTAGCTGTGTCCCCTTGTTGCTGTGTCCCCTTGTTGTTGTGTTCCCTTTTTGTTGTGTCCCCTTGTTGCTGTGTCCCCTTGTTGCTGTGCCCCTTGTTGTTGTGTGTCCCTTTGTTGCTGTGTCCCCTTTTTGTTGTGTCCCCTTGTTGCTGTGTCCCCTTGTTTTTGTGTCCCCTTGTTGTTGTGTCCCCTTGTTGTTGTGTCCCCTTGTTGCTGTGTCCCCTTGTTGTTGTGTCCCCTTGTTGCTGTGTCCCCTTGTTGCTGTGTCCCTTTGTTGCTGTGTCCCCTTGTTGCTGTGTCCCCTTGTTGCTGTGTCCCCTTGTTGTTGTGTCCCCTTGTTGCTGTGTCCCCTTGTTGCTGTGTCCCCTTGTTGCTGTGTCCCCTTTTTGTTGTGTCCCCTTGTTGCTGTGTCCCCTTGTTGTTGTGTCCCCTTGTTGTTGTGTCCCCTTGTTGTTGTGTCCCCTTGTTGTTGTGTCCCCTTGTTGCTGTGTCCCCTTGTTGTTATGTCCCCTTGTTGCTGTGTCCCCTTGTTGTTGTGTCCCCTTGTTGCTGTGTCCCCTTGTTGCTGTGTCCCCTTGTTGTTGTGTCCCCTTGTTTTTGTGTGCCCTTGTTGCTGTGTCCCCTTGTTGTTGTGTCCCCTTGTTGTTGTGTCCCCTTGTTGTTGTGTCCCCTTGTTGTTGTGTCCCCTTGTTGCTGTGTCCCCTTGTTGTTGTGTCCCCTTGTTGTTGTGTCCCCTTGTTGTTGTGTCCCCTTGTTGCTGTGTCCCCTTGTTGTTGTGTCCCCTTGTTGTTGTGTCCCCTTGTTGCTGTGTCCCCTTGTTGTTGTGTCCCCTTGTTGTTGTGTCCCCTTGTTGTTGTGTCCCCTTGTTGTTGTGTCCCCTTGTTGTTGTGTCCCCTTGTTGTTGTGTCCCCTTGTTGTTGTGTCCCCTTGTTGTTGTGTCCCCTTGTTGTTGTGTCCCCTTGTTGTTGTGTCCCCTTGTTGTTGTGTCCCCTTGTTGTTGTGTCCCCTTGTTGTTGTGTCCCCTTGTTGTTGTGTCCCCTTGTTGTTGTGTCCCCTTGTTGTTGTGTCCCCTTGTTGTTGTGTCCCCTTGTTGTTGTGTCCCCTTGTTGTTGTGTCCCCTTGTTGTTGTGTCCCCTTGTTGTTGTGTCCCCTTGTTGCTGTGTCCCCTTGTTGTTGTGTCCCCTTGTTGTTGTGTCCCCTTGTTGTTGTGTCCCCTTGTTGCTGTGTCCCCTTGTTGTTGTGTCCCCTTGTTGTTGTGTCCCCTTGTTGTTGTGTCCCCTTGTTGTTGTGTCCCCTTGTTGCTGTGTCCACTTGTTGTTGTGTCCCCTTGTTGCTGTGTCCACTTGTTGCTGTGTCCCCTTGTTGTTGTGTCCCCTTGTTGCTGTGTCCACTTGTTGCTGCATAACCTTGTTTCTGTGTCCCCTTGTTGTTGTGTCCCGTTGTTGCTGTGTCCCCTTGTTGTTGTGTCCCCTTGTCGTTGTGTCCCCTTGTTGTTGTGTCCCCTTGTTGTTGTGTCCCCTTGTTGTTGTGTCCCGTTGTTGTTGTGTCCCCTTGTTGTTGTGTCACCTTGTAGCTGTGTCTCCTTGTTGCTGTGTCCCCTTGTTGTTGTGTTCCCTTTTTGTTGTGTCCCCTTGTTGCTGTGTCCCCTTGTTGCTGTGCCCCTTGTTGTTGTGTGTCCCTTTGTTGCTGTGTCCCCTTTTTGTTGTGTCCCCTTGTTGCTGTGTCCCCTTGTTGTTGTGTCCCCTTGTTGTTGTGTCCCCTTGTTGTTGTGTCCCCTTGTTGTTGTGTCCCCTTGTTGTTGTGTCCCCTTGTTGTTGTGTCCCCTTGTTGTTGTGTCCCTTTGTTGCTGTGTCCCCTTGTTGCTGTGTCCCCTTGTTGTTGTGTCCCCTTGTTGTTGTGTCCCCTTGTTGCTGTGTCCCCTTGTTGTTGTGTCCCCTTGTTGTTGTGTCCCCTTGTTGTTGTGTCCCCTTGTTGTTGTGTCCCCTTGTTGTTGTGTCCCCTTGTTGTTGTGTCCCCTTGTTGTTGTGTCCCCTTGTTGTTGTGTCCCCTTGTTGTTGTGTCCCCTTGTTGTTGTGTCCCCTTGTTGCTGTGTCCCCTTGTTGTTGTGTCCCCTTGTTGTTGTGTCCCCTTGTTGTTGTGTCCCCTTGTTGTTGTGTCTCCTTGTTGCTGTGTCCCCTTGTTGTTGTGTCCCCTTGTTGTTGTGTCCCCTTGTTGTTGTGTCCCCTTGTTGTTGTGTCCCCTTGTTGTTGTGTCCCCTTGTTGTTGTGTCCCCTTGTTGTTTTGTCCCCTTGTTGTTGTGTCCCCTTGTTGTTGTGTCCCCTTGTTGTTGTGTCCCCTTGTTGTTGTGTCCCCTTGTTGTTGTGTCCCCTTGTTGTTGTGTCCTCTTGTTGTTGTGTCCCCTTGTTGTTGTGTCCCCTTGTTGTTGTGTCCCCTTGTTGTTGTGTCCCCTTGTTGTTGTGTCCCCTTGTTGCTGTGTCCCCTTGTTGTTGGGTCCCCTTGTTGTTGTGTCCCCTTGTTGTTGTGTCCCCTTGTTGTTGTGTCCCCTTGTTGTTGTGTCCCCTTGTTGTTGTGTCCCCTTGTTGTTGTGTCCCCTTGTTGTTGTGTCCCCTTGTTGTTGTGTCCCATCTCTGGACCATGTGTGTGTTATGTGTACTCACCTAGTTGAGGTTGCGGGGGTCGAGTCCGAGCTCCTGGCCCCGTGTGTACAGTAGTACGTGTGTAAGTGCTTGTTACTGTGTACAAGGAACTAAGGACCACTTAATATATAGTGGAAGTCGCCTTAGAGGACCATCTCAAATCTGTTATTATCTGCCTGTGGAAGAACGTCTGTAAACACCATATATACCAGACCACATTCCTGTCACCTAGCATTAAGTAGGTACTTGGGTGTTAGTCACCTTACACCTGCTGTCACTGTTCACCTAGCAGTAAGTAGGTACCTGGGTGTTAGTCACCTTACACCTGTTGTCACTGTTCACCTAGCAGTAAGTAGGTACCTGGGTGTTAGTCACCTTACACCTGTTGTCACTGTTCACCTAGCAGTAAGTAGGTACCTGGGTATTACTCACCTTACACGTGCTGTCAGCGTTCACCTAGCAGTAAGTAGGTACCTGGATGTTAGTCACCTTACACCTGCTGTCACTGTTCACCTAGCATTAAGTAGGTACCTGGGTGTTAGTCACCTTACACCTGCTGTCACTGTTCACTTAGCAGTAAGTAGGTACCTGGGTGTTACTCACCTTACACGTGCTGTCAGCGTTCACCTAGCAGTAAGTAGGTACCTGGGTGTTACTCACCTTACACCTGTTGTCAGCGTTCACCTAGCAGTAAGTAGGTACCTGGGTGTTAGTCACCTTACACCTGCTGTCACTGTTCACCTAGCAGCAAGCAGGTACCTGGGTGTTAGTCACCTTACACCTGCTGTCACTGTTCACCTAGCAGCAAGCAGGTACCTGGGTGTTAGTCACCTTACACCTGCTGTCACTGTTCACCTAGCAGCAAGCAGGTACCTGGGTGTTAGTCACCTTGCACGTGCTGTCAGCGTTCACCTAGCAGTAAGTAGGTACCTGGGCTTTAGTTACCTTACACCTGCTGTCACTGTTCACCTGGTACTGAGCCTTGTGGGACCCCGCTCGTCACAGGCGCCCACTGTGATACCTCATCCCGTACCATGACTCGTTGTTGCCTCCCTGTCAGGTATTCTCTGATCCATTGCAGTGCCTTTCCTATTATTCCTGCCTTTTCCTCTAGCTCTTGGACCAGTCTCTTGTGTGGTACAGTGTTATACACCATCTTACAGTCCAAGAAGATGCAGTCTACCCATCACTCTCTAGTCTTACTGCTGTCACCTTGTCATAGAACTCCAGTAGGTTTGTGACACAGGATTTACCTTCCTTGAAACCGTGCTGGTTGTCGTGTATAAGCTTATTCCTTTCTAGGTGCTCTACCCATCTTCTAGGTGCTCCACCAGTCTTCTAGGTGCTCCACCAGTCTTCTAGGTGCTCCACCAGTCTTCTAGGTGCTCCACTAGTCTTCTAGGTGCTCCCCCAGTCTTCTAGGTGCTCCACCAGTTTTCTAGGTGCTCTACCAGTCTTCTAGGTGCTCCACCAGTCTTTTAAGTGCTCCACCAGTCTTCTAGGTGCTCCACCAGTCTTCTAGGTGCTCCACCACTCTTCTAGGTGCTCCACCAGTCTTCTAGGTGCTCCACCACTCTTTTAGGTGCTCCACTAGTCTTCTAGGTGCTCCACCAGTCTTCTAAGTGCTCCACCAGTCTTCTAGGTGCTCCACCAGTCTTCTAGATGCTCCACTAGTCTTCTAGGTGCTCCACCAGTCTTCAAGATGCTCCACCAGCCTTCTAGGTGCTCCACCAGTCTTCTAGGTGCTCCACTAGTCTTCTAGATGCTCCACCAGTCATCTGGGTGCTCCACCAGTCTTCTAGGTGCTCCACCAGTCTTCTAGATGCTCCACCAGTCTTCTAGGCGCTCCACCAGTCTTCTAGATGCTCCACCAGTCTTCTAGGTGCCCCACTAGTCTTCTGGGTGATCCACCAGTCTTCTAGATGCTCCACCAGTCTTCTAGGTGCTCCACCAGTCTTCTAGGTGCTCCACCAGTCTTCTAGGTGCTCCACCAGTCTTCTAGGTGCTCCACCAGTCTTCTAGGTGCTCCGCCAGTCTTCTAGGTGCTCCACCAGTCTTCTAGGTGCTCCACCAGTCTTCTAGGTGCTCCACCAGTCTTCTAGGTGCTCCACCAGTCTTCTAGGTGCTCCACCAGTCTTCTAGGTGCTCCACCAGTCTTCTAGGTGCTCCGCCAGTCTTCTCCTGATAATCTTCTCCATCACTTTACATACTATACATGTCAGTGACACTGGTCTGTAGTGTAATGTTGTCTGTCTGTCTCCTTTCTTAAAGATTGGGACAACATTTGCTGTCTTCCACACCTCAGGTAGTCGCCCTGTTATGACAGATGTGTTGAAGATTGTTGTTAGTGGTACACACAGTTCCTCTGCTCTCTCTCTCAGGACCCACAGAGAGATGTTGTCCAGTCCCACCACTTAGCAGCCTCTTCACCTCGTCTCTGGTTGTATGTAGTGTGTCCAGCACTAGCTGGTGCACCATACGTGTGTGTACTCACCTATTCGCGGTTGCAAGGGTCGATTCACAGCTCCTGGCCCTGCCTCTTCACTGGTGGCTACTAGGTCCACTCTCTCCCTGCTCCATGAGGTTTATCATACCTCTTCTTAAAACTATGTATCGATCCTGCCTGTGTGTGTGTGTATGTGTACTCACCTAATTGGGGTTACAGGAGTCGATTCACAGCTCCTGGCCCCACCTCTTCACTGGTGGCTATTAGGGCCGCTCTCATCCAGCGCCCTGAGCTTTATCATACCTCTTCTTAAAGCTATTTATGGATCTTGTGTGTACTCACCTAATTGTGGTTGCAGGGGTCGATTCATAGCTCCTGGCCCCGAGTGTGTGTGTGTTTTACGAGTGTACAAAACACCATTACAGTTAAAGACTCGATCCTCCTTGTAGTAATATCACTCTTACACAGTCACTAACCTGTACTAAACTGAGTACCAGTGTAAGTTAGAGTACTCAGAGTGAGAGTACACACAACCGCCTTCCACCAGTGCCATACACACACTGCCTGGCACTGCCTCTCTCTCTCTCTCTCTCTCTCTCTCTCTCTCTCTCTCACTCTCTCACACACACACACCAACAGTCTCACATTTTTCCTATTTCTGCACCCCATTTTTTTTGGGGGGGGAGGGGTGAATGGGGGAATGGGTGGGGTGGGTTGGTGGGCCAGGAGGTTGTGTGGGTGAGTGATGGGGAAGTGGGTGCCCCATGGGTCGAGTAATGGGTTAAAATGAGGTGGATGTTGTACGTGGTGGAAAGATGGCGGTCCAGGTGGTGCTAGTCAGCTGGCTAGTGTCAGGACCACCTGTGGAGCCCACCTGTGTGGGGGTGGGTTGGGGTGGGATGGGTGTGGGGAGGTGGGTTTTTAATGGGGGGATGTCAGAGGTAGGGGTGTAGACTCTCTCTTTTTTCTCTCTCTCTCTCTCTCTCTCGAGGTTAAAGATCGATCATACTCTCGGTCCACAATGGGAAGGACATGGGTTCGATTCCCCGGTCGGGGTCTTGAAGACAGGTAGGGGTCTTGAAGACAACCAGGGGTCTTGAAGACAACCAGGGGTCTTGAAGACAACCAGGGATCTTGAAGACAACCAGTGGTCTTGAAGACAACTAGGAGTCTTGAAGACAACCAGGGGTCTTGAAGACAACCAGGGATCTTGAAGACAACCAGGGGTCTTGAAGACAACCAGGGGTCTTGAAGACAGGTAGGGGTCTTGAAGATAACCAGGGGTCTTGAAGACAACCAGGGGTTTTGAAGACAAGCAGGGGTCTTGAAGACAACCAGGGGTCTTGAAGACAACCAGGGGTTTTGAAGACAACAAGGGGTCTTGAAGACAACCAGGGGTCTTGAAGACAACCAGGGGTTTTGAAGACAACCAGGGGTCTTGAAGACAACCAGGGGTCTTGAAGACAACCAGGGATCTTGAAGACAACCAGGGGTCTTGAAGACAACCAGGGGTCTTGAAGACAACCAGGGGTTTTGAAGACAACCAGGGGTCTTGAAGACAACCAGGGATCTTGAAGACAACCAGGGGCCTTGAAGACAACCAGGGGTCTTGAAGACAACCAGGGGTCTTGAAGACAACCAGGGGGTCTTGAAGACAACCAGGGGTTTTGAAGACAACCAGGGGTCTTGAAGACAACCAGGGGTCTTGAAGACAACCAGGGATCTTGAAGACAGGTAGGGGTCTTGAAGACAACCAAGGGTCTTGAAAACAACCAGGGGTTTTGAAGACAACCAGGGGTCTTGAAGACAACCAGGGATCTTGAAGACAACCAGGGGTCTTGAAGACAACCAGGGGTCTGAAAGACAGTCAGGGGTCTGTTAGTAGCAGTTGAACAGTCTTGGTCCCCTGACACTTATTGTGTTGTCTCAGTGTACTGGTGTCACCGTTGTTGTTCATTGTGGGAATGTTACATCTCCTGCCGAGTCTTTTGCTGTCATAGACAGTGATTTTCGTGTGCAAGTTTGGTACTAATTCCTCTAGGATTTACCAAGTTGCTTTTTACCTAACAAATTTACTTAACTGACGCAGCGGAACTGTTTTTTCAGTAATTCTCGAAAACACAAACCACATTATTTTCAAAAAGATGCGCTAAACCTACAACGCCATACAGCGGAAATGCGAATCAAAAACTGCTGATATACAGGGCATTTCAAAACGATGGATCAGATTTGAAGTCGCTCCTGCCTTGAAATTGGGTTTTTCTTTTTGAAAAACCCTGTATTATTACAAAGTGAAGAGCTAAACCCATAAGAGTCATACAGCTCCTGACTATATAATCGTCCCTAAAAGCTGAAGTGGTTTTTCAGGACCTTAATTATTATAATCATGTTATCATGGGAAGCAATAATTATTATAATCATGGGGGAGCACTAAACCCATAGGATCATACAGCGCATGTGGGGGAGGGATAGAAGGTATTCAGGCTTAATTCGGAGAACTGGAGCACAGATCTAATTCCCTAGATCACGAGCCCTTCACCAGTATCAAGGAACCTCCATTGAGGGGTGAGGAGCACTAAACCCATATGGAATATACAGTGCCTGTATTATAATTAAGTAAAGGAACACAAGTGTAACTAATGTGACATTTTGTTGTTGCAACGTTTCACTCTCCAGGAGTTTTGTCAAGCCATAATCATAGGTGCTTAATGCAGAAGGGTCATACAGCACTGACTATGGCCCCAAAACAGTGCGTTTCCAGCTCTTGTTGCTTCTGGTACAAAAGTACCAGAAGAAGGGTTCTAAACAGTGTCCCGTGTCCTGGTTGGTAAAGCTCCTGGCTTCACATGGTGAGGATCCAGGTTCGTTTCCCAGCAAGGGTGGAAACATCAGACGTGTTTCCTTACACAGGTTGTCTATGTTCACCCATCAATATAAAATGGGTACCTGGGTGTTAGTGGACTGGTGTAGGTCGCATCCTGGGATAAAACTGACCTAATTTGCAGGAAATGCTCAGCATAACAAGTGGCTTTCTATATAGTAGTATGTCACTGATGTCATTTGTACATGTACTGGTGGTAGTAATAAAATATATATTTATTATATTATAAACAGGAGCGAAAACCCACCAAAGGATCCCAATGGAAATAAGCCACTTTGATTTTTCTGGGTTATCCTGAAGATTCTCTACACATATACTGTTATGTATGATAATCTATGTAATTATGTACATGTATACCTGTACCCGAATATACTTACTGACCCGACATTTGGATAAAACCCCAATACAAGGGAATGGGTGTGTGTATCGACTGTGTACAGTATATAAGAAAATCCTGCCCCCGTGTGGTTCATGGGGGGGAAAATAAGTTTTGATTTTGCGTTTGGTTTAAAATAGCGACTCCGGATGTTTTCTACTGTGATTTTTACTTTTATTGGCTGTTCCTTGATATCACTTGATTTACAGCCTCTTCTCACTTAATGACGGAGTTCTGTTCCTGAGACCTCGTCAGTAAACAAATTCGTGGCTAAGTGAGGATCACACTATAATGGTCGTGGGTTTGTGTCAACCATCTTTAATATTGTTATAATGTCACATTTGCACCATTTATAACATTTCTGGTATATTTTTAAATGTTTATACAGTAGTGTACTGTATATTGTAATAAACAGAATATAGAAAATTGACTCTAATATACATTATTAAGGTATGTATACCTACCATCCGACTTACGACCGTGTTTTTTATGCCAAATTTCTGGGAAATAAACAACTATTTGTGTTGTACACAGTGTTTATCCTAAACCTTACAGTATAAAATACAGTACTAACAACATAAAAAGTAAAGTAAAACATGAAATACCAAAATAAAACAATAAAATAGTCATTACAAAAATGTTTTGTTGATATTCAGTAGTAAAGTTCGACTTACAACCATTTCGACTTACGACCGGTTTCTCGGAACCGAACTTGGTCGTAAGTCGGATGGTAGGTGTATACTGGTCAGAGAGCTAGTCGCATGTCCAAGCCGTCGATAAACGAGTACATTGTATGTGAGGAGATGGTGCATCTTATGTATTTTTTTTTTTCTTTTTTTCAACAAGTCGGTAGTCTCCCACCGAGGCAGGGTGACCCACCGAGGCAGGGTGACCCACCGAGGCAGGGTGACCCACCGAGGCAGGGTGACCCACCGAGGCAGGGTGACCCACCGAGGCAGGGTGACCCACGGAGCAAGGGTGACCCACCTAGGCAGGGTGACCCACCGAGGCAGGGTGACCCACCGAGGCAGGGTGACCCACCGAGGCAGGGTGACCCACCGAGGCAGGGGGACCCACCGAGGCAGGGCGACCCACCGAGGCAGGGCGACCCACCGAGGCAGGGTGACCCACCGAGGCAGGGTGACCCACCGAGGCAGGGCGCCCCGAGGCAGGGTGACCCACCGAGGCAGGGTGACCCACCGAGGCAGGGTGACCCACCGAGGCAGGGTGACCCACCGAGGCAGGGTGACCCACCGAGGCAGGGTGACCCACCGAGGCAGGGCGACCCACCGAGGCAGGGTGACCCACCTAGGCAGGGTGACCCACTGAGGCAGGGTGACCCACCGAGGCAGGGTGACCCACCGAGGCAGGGTGACCCACCTAGGCAGGGTGACCCACCGAGGCAGGGTGACCCACCGAGGCAGGGTGACCCACCGAGGCAGGGTGACCCACCGAGGCAGGGTGACCCACCGAGGCAGGGTGACCCACCGAGGCAGGGTGACCCACCGAGGCAGGGTGACCCACCGAGGCAGGGTGACCCACCGAGGCAGGGTGACCCACCGAGGCAGGGTGACCCACCGAGGCAGGGTGACCCACCTAGGCAGGGTGACCCAAAAAAGAAAGAAAATCCCCAAAAAGAAAATACTTTCATCATCATTCAACACTTTCACCACACTCACACATTATCACTGTTTTTGCAGAGGTGCTCAGAATACAACAGTTTAGAAGCATACACATATAAAGATACACAACATATCCCTCCAAACTGCCAATATTATTATATTATTATTGTATATTATTATAATCAAAAAGAAGCACTAAGTCAAAAGGGCTATACAGCGTATTTTTGTATAAAAAAATACAACATCTTGATTATTAATACAAGACTTATTGCAATTTTTTGTAAGGAACTATATTAACCAAGATTTGTACATTTTTTTTATTAAAATATAATGGAAAGGATAATCTGAAAGACGCTTAGCATATACAATATTTTTTTATTATATAACAAAAACGCAGTACAGTTTAAAAAATGGAAAGATACGACACTACTGACATTCAAAATCCTATCAACCTTTTTTTTTACTGTGCAAAAATAATATTTCAATCTATTTCTAAACCCTTAAATGCAGACAACCTCAGTCTACGTATGAAGCAGTATATACTGCCGTATGAAGCAGTATATACTGCCGTATGAAGTATATACTGCCGTATGAAGCAGTATATACTGCCGTATGAAGCAGTATATACTGCCGTATGCTTGCAGTATATACTGTTGTATGCTTGCAATATATACTGCCATATACAGCAGTATATAAACTGGTGTATACTTACGGCTGATCATACACAGAGCAGTTTGCACTGTGTATTACCAACACTTACCTTTGGTCAGGTCACAACATAACATACGAGTGGTAATGAAGTGGAACGAGTCGAGTAACAACTCAGTGGATTTCATAGGCGGGTTCTGTATGACCCTGGTGGGTTTAGCGCATAGTTCTGACTGTAACAATAATATATGTGGGCTCAAAAAGGCTATGACAGGTCTCGTGTCAATAGGTTGAAATTTGAGAGGGACCTGGAGCTGTCTTCTGTGTATAGTTCTGCAAGGCTAAATGACTTATTTATACGACCCTTGCGAGTTTAGCGCTTATTTCTTCATGTAATATTAAGGGATTGATTCCCTCATCTTCTACCGTCCTCTGTACATCATCTCTCTAGTGAAATGAAGAAACCATTAATTGGTAAAACATCTTCCAAATACAGTGGACCCCCGGTTAACGAACTTTTTTCATTCCAGTAGTATGTTCAGGTGCCAGTACTGACCGAATTTTTTCCCATAAGGAATATTGTGAAGTAGATTAGTCCATTTCAGACCCCCAAACATACATGTACAAACGCACTTACATAAATACACTTACATAATTGGTCGCATTTGGAGGTGATTGTTAAGCGGGGGTCCACTGTACACACGTGAGGAACACCTAGGTGTCTAAGTCCTCAGGTGCCCCTGCAAACTCGGATAGTTCACTACTGTGCTAGCCACATAAAACTATCACTCAGCGGTACTTTATAACACCACAACCCGTGGCAGTTACCTACAATAGCTAAGACTATTAAAGTCACTCCACTTTCAACTAATTACTATGAATTTGCAGAGAAGAGAGGAGGGTGTTAAGCTACAGCTCTATGTCACAGTCCTCTACTTGTCAACTAGCATTGTGATCCAGCCATCGTATCTTGTTACTGATGGTATAGAATACCAACAAGATGATAATTAAGATGTGTACAACACTTGGGTATATACATGTGGTTATTGACTTGCAGTGGTTCAACTTATTGACTTGCAGTGGTTCAACTTAAGATATTTCAACTTTACGATGGTGAGGCAGCAATTTGGAGATGAAACTAAAGATAATTACCCAACATGAAGGTGACAAGTCCCTAACTTGTATGCATTTATTTTTCAATATTGGTATTTAGTTACTGAATAATAAACCAATAATTACTGAAACAGTTATTTAATTTTTTCAACCAACCAGCCATATCCCACCAAGGAAGGGTGACCTGAAAAGAAAAATGAATGTATTTCCTTTTAAATTTAGTAATTCATACAGGCGGTGTTACTAGCACCTCGCTGCCAGTATTTCAGTCACCTCTTATGACACGCATGACTTATGGAGGAAGAATTTTATTCCACTCACCCACGGAGACTTATCATATACAGTGGACCCCCGGTTTACGATATTATTTCATTCCAGAAGTATGTTCTGGTGCCAGTACTGACCGAATTTGTTCCCATAAGGAATATTGTGAAGTAGATTAGTCCATTTCAGACCCCCAAACATACACGTACAAACACACTTACATAAATACACTTACATAATTGGTCGCATTTGGAGGTGATCGTTAAGCGGGGGTCCACTGTATAAGATAAATAAATAACTGTCAGTGGTTGAGTAAATAAACAAGTAATTAGTGTAAAGTAAATAAATAACTACAATCAATAGTCATCAATGTCAGATGACTACTGACTGTGCATCACTATCACACCATCGTAAAGTTGGAATATCTGAAGTCAAACCATTGTAAAGTCAGAAGTACATACCACCGTAAACAGTATTGTGTTTGCCTGTATTCAACTGAAGTCAGTTGTGGAGCAGAAATATAGATACCCAAGTGGACACAATAAGAAAACACGACATCAACATCTGTGGCTTCAGATTATTCAACATCTTAGCAGAAGATATCAGAAACACTGCTGGAACAAGTGTAGAAGCCTTCAAGATATCAGAAACACTGCTGGAACAAGTGTAGAAGCCTTCAAGATATCAGAAACACTGCTGGAACAAGTGTAGAAGCCTTCAAGATATCAGAAACACTGCTGGAACAAGCGTAGAAGCCTTCAAGATATCAGAAACACTGCTGGAACAAGTGTAGAAGTCTTCAAGATATCAGAAACACTGCTGGAACAAGTGTAGAAGTCTTCAAGATATCAGAAACACTGCTGGAACAAGTGTAGAAGCCTTCAAGATATCAGAAACACTGCTGGAACAAGTGTAGAAGTCTTCAAGATATCAGAAACACTGCTGGAACAAGGTAGAAGTCTTCAAGATATCAGAAACACTGCTGGAACAAGTGTAGAAGCCTTCAAGATATCAGAAACACTGCTGGAACAAGTGTAGAAGTCTTCAAGATATCAGAAACACTGCTGGAACAAGTGTAGAAGTCTTCAAGATATCAGAAACACTGCTGGAACAAGTGTAGAAGTCTTCAAGAGGAAGCTGGACAAGTATCTTCACCAGGACCCAGATCAACCAGGCTGTGATGGATATGTGGGGCAGTGGCCCTCCAGCAGCAACAGCCTGGTTGGCCAGGCAAGACCAGACCAGCCTGGTTCATAGCAACCAGCAACAACAGCCTGGTTAATCAGACAGTACCAGACCAGCCTGGTCCATGGCCGGGCTCCAGGAGTAGGAAAAACTCTCAACTCATCAAAGGTAAGTGCTAAGTGCTACACATAAACCAGAGAACGGACGTGATTCGAACCCATGGCCAACGAGTCGTAAAACTCCAGGTCAGTACATAAGTCACTCGGCCAGCTGGCCAAGTAGCTTACGCAAGTGTTGCACATACCGTATCCATTATATCCATCTTGCATTGCGTACTCAACCGGTTCCACTTCTCTGCCACTCTGAGGATAAAGAAAAGCACCGTGCCATCCTCACGGAGCTACAATTTGATCAGCTCACCATAGGCCTACACTCTGGCTAGGCCTACACTCCAGCTACAACATATTTAACACAAACGGCTGTGTTTCATTTTCTTTCACAAATGCCCAGGATAATTTATAAATGCCCCATTAAAAGTTTCGTCACTTAAACATCCGAGCCTAAAATCTTTGAAACTCGTGTAAAATGTTTAAAATTATGACCATTAAGACGTGTCTAATGTATCACTGACAACCAACAGCCTATTTCACTTTAATATCTAATTATTCCTCTTGGGAAAAAAAGAATTTATATTGTACAAACAAGTTTTTCACAATTAAAAAAAAAAAATTGTTACACAATATTAGAGTATTGTCCGTAAAATGATTTTATTTATGGTTTTTACGTGAAAACAAACGTGGGTATTTTTTGCATGTTCCTGAATTATCTCAATTTGTATTTGTCAAATGAAATGCTGTATTAGAGGACAGTTTAAGAGGCACCTGAGTTCCTGTCTCCTAATATCATGTTTATTTTTTCCCTACAATCCCCTCAAGGAAGGTTCCTTGATGCTGGTGAGGGGCTCTTGATCTAGGGAACTGGATCTGTGCTCCAGTTCCCTGAGTTAAACCTGAATACCTTCCATCCCTCCCCCAAGCACTGTATAATCCTATGGGTTTAGTGCTTCCCCCTTGATTATAATAATAATAATAATTTTCCCTACAATCTACCCTGTCCATAATTACTATCGCATCTGCTTTGTCCGCTTCATAAAATGAAGTCCAGGATCTTTCCTTAACCCTTAAATGGTCCAAATAGATCGATGTTCAAATCTGTAGAGATCCAAAAGTAGATCTATGTTTTTTTTTACATACGTGGACCCTCAAATTTAGTCGTGCCTTTTCTGCATGCAAAACTATTTTTATTATCTATAAAATGTATGTTTTGTTAATATTTCCCAGAGGAAATAATGTAAATCCATTTAAACCATTCCAGACACCCAAAAATATTAACAAACAATACATTTTATAGATAATAAAAATAGTTTTGCATACAGAAACGGCACGACTAAATTCGAGGGTCCACTGTATTTTCAAATATAACAAAAAAAAAAAATTTAAATAAAAGTTTTTTTTACACATTTTCTAATGTAAAAAAAAAGCTGTACATTTTTTACGTACTTTCAAATGTTGAAAAAACGTATATATACGTTTGGACCGTTTAAGGGTTAATTTATGGTATAACTTAGCAAATCTCTGAGGACAGTTGTGTTGCAGAAGTGTGAGCAAAGCTCAAATATTTATTAAGTTATACCATGAATCAAGGAAGGATCCTCGACTTCGCCTTACGAAAACAGACGAAGCAAATGCGATAGTACGTAATTATAGACAAGGTAGATCATAGGGGAAAATAACATTATTAGAAGATGGGAACTGGTGTGCCCCTTAAGAGAGTGAGAGGATGTGAACCAGAGGTCTGGAAGTTGTGTGATGCTGACCGAACGTTCAGTCACTTTTATCACTCTGTTCAACTGTTATATTACAAATTTACAGTACTTAACAGAGAACTTGGTTTTCTAATGGACATTACTTCCATGTGCGTGTGTGCATGTCAGTGTGTGTGTGTGTGTGTGTGTGTGTGTGTGTGTGCGCGCGTGTCAGTGTGCGCGTGTCAGTGTGTGCGTGTCAGTGTGTGCGTGTCAGTGTGTGCGTGTCAGTGTGTGCGTGTCAGTGTGTGCGTGTGTCAGTGTGTTTGTTTTAAAACACAAATCTATATAAAAAAATTCCACTCATTGTAGCACCAATATAATGATTCTGCTCACCTTATTCTTCACAAAAAAAAAAAAAAAAAAAAAAAAAAAATAACCAACATACCTGTAAATACAAAAGAGACTAGAAGTATATGGAGCCTCTCAATTTCCCAGAGACAAATCCATTTCATCTTTGAAGAAAAAGTCACCATATCATAGCTGGAACAATTCACAACTAACCCACAAATTGGAAGCAAAACTAGACACCATTCTGGACTATCCTTGACCACTCAGGAGAGGGATGGTAGAAATACAGACAGGATGGATAATGATACAATGCAGTAAAGTAAGTCCTACACTTACACATACGTTGAGAATCTTCTGTATTGAGTATATCGTCATTATATCATTATTATACAGTAGGTACCAATGTGTTTGTAAGTTGGAGACATACTGTATTATATTATACATAATTCAGGAGGTCCCCAATGTTGTTAGGTAAGACACATATGCGACAGTTAGGTATCTTTATTTTGAAACGTTTCGCCTACACAGTAGGCTTCTTCAGTCGAGTACAGAAAAGTTGATAGAAGCAGAAGATACTTGAAGACGATGTAATCAGTCCATCACCCTTAAAGTTTTGAGGTGGTCAGTCCCTCAGTCTGGAGAAGAGCATTGTTCCGTTGTCTGAAACAATATTGTTTCAGACAACGGAACAATGCTCTTCTCCAGACTGAGGGACTGACCACCTCAAAACTTTAAGGGTGATGGACTGATTACATCGTCTTCAAGTATCTTCTGCTTCTATCAACTTTTCTGTACTCGACTGAAGAAGCCTACTGTGTAGGCGAAACGTTTCAAAATAAAGATACCTAACTGTCGCATATGTGTCTTACCTAACAATCTGTCGGTATTTTATACCATTTTAATGTTCAGGTCCCCAATGTGTTTGTAATTCAATAACTTATTGTATTTTGCAGTTGTGTATGACCCTGGTGGGCTTAGTGCTTAGTTACAATTGTAATAATGATAATGACGTTGGATTTTCAAGTTGCTGATTTTGCAAAACTCACAACGTGGGCAAATTATTATTATAATCATAACTTATCTCCATGGGTAAGTGGAACAGAATTCTTCCTCCGTAAGTCGTGTGTGTCATAAGAGGTGACTAAAATGCTGGCAGCAAGGTGCTAGTAACCCGTGTATAAATTACTAAATCTTTTTGGGTCACTTTGCCTTAGTGGGATATGGCCGTTTGTGTGTTGAAAAGAATCACAACTAAATGCTAAACCCATAAGGGTACTATGTAGGAAAAAACTGATAAAAGATTGTGTTATACTGCATTTGTATCTTTATCAAACTGGACCAGTGATGGTCCATAATGGACTGGACCATCTACTTCCACTTCCAATCTGTGGGACAGTTGTGAATCAGACTATCCTTCACTGCTATACAAATGTGAACATTAATGCCTCAAGACTGCATCAGCAAGGAGTATTTTACAATGCATAACCTGCTACTGTTATGATGATCATTTTGGTGTGACTTACAAGATACAATCTGCTTAGACATCATATTTGATACATTTCGTTTGAAAACAGGAGCCAGGATATAGTGCTTCTTTATGGAAACACGCTTGTTAGCTTCAATCCAGCCACTGTTCATGTTGGGGTTTACCACGAGCGTTTTTTTGCCATTTTTGTACAAATTTCACAGGAAGGATGATTGGCACCCATTTAGAAGTGTACAAACGGACCCTTGAAGGCCTCGCATACACCTTAAATCGCGCCAGTTGTCCTTCCTTTTCCAACTATTGTATGAAAATGGTGATAACATGCCAGCTAAAAACACTGAACGGAAGAACAATGGAACAATTAAAAGCCAACAAAACATAGAACAAAAATAGATAGTGTAGCACTGGTCTCCTGATTACATCTGATAAAATTTTCTGTTTACACACATTACATTAGATATTTGCTGCATGATGCTACAGTGTGAGAAGGGGGAATTTGACAGTAGGAGTTACGACACTTGAGCTAGTGGTTTTGAGGAAGGGCAGGACTGTATCTACTGGTGCTGTAACATGGGTGTTTCATGGAGGCGTGGGGTTTTTGGCTGCCTCAGGGAGGAAAGGGGACATATGGGATGACAATATCATCCATGTTGGGTAATACAAATACCTTTCAAATATGATCTCAGCTGTTTCTGAATGAACTCGACTAAAAATGGTAGGTTGAGAATGCGATCTCGGCCCAGCCGAGCCACCATGACCAGTTCAGGGGCCCCACGAAACCCATACCACAGTCGATCTGCAGAGGTGGAGGGACGATGCCAGGTTCCGCAAGTCGCCGCACCTCAACGCTGAGCCTTATCCGTGGTTGCTACACCCTGAAGGGCCTTGTAGCAACCTCCACTCAGCAGCCTGCGGGAAAGTAGCGAGACCCTGCCACTGTGCACCAGCCTTAAAAGGCCGAAGTTGGCCCCTGCCTCCTACAGGAAGGCCAGCCTCTGTTGTTAGCTCCCCCCCTCCTCCCTTCCTCCTCGTTTGAAGATTCAACACTATGCGCTGTATTTCAGTATAAAGGGAGATTACTGGAGGAGGCGGTCGAGGACGGTGATCGCAGACCCGTGGTCCAGCATGTGACAGGTTCTCGGACTGGGAGGAATGATGTTTTGGAGGTCCCTCCAAGCCAGTCGCTCTAAGCTCATAAGGTCCAACTAGTTTCTAAACTCATTGAAAAATTCCCAGAGTATTCAACATTGAGGTCACCCACAGACCCCTAGAGTCCAGTTGGACTACCAACAGCACAAAATTTGGGAGGTGTTGCTGACCCCATGTTCACTCCACACACAACCACATCTCCACAAGTAAGGAACATGAAGCTTGCTCATTTCCGCTGAACACTTTGTACCTGAAAAATAAATTTAAGAACAAAAAACATATTATTATTCACAAACATTATCTCTCAGTCACAGGAATCAAACCTGCAAACTCAGTATCAGAGATAAAGTACTGTGTACTCTGATGCCGAGTGTGCAGGTTCGAACCCTGGGGAAAGAGATAATGTTTGAAAAAATCTGCAAACTGTTAAGAATGTTCTATCCATGCAATTTTATAACCTTGTGGGTTAGGCTACTTTTTTTAATAATTATTATTCACAAATATTCTTTAATATAAGCCATTTTTCACCCCATGTGTAATTTTTTTATAACTGGTTGTCTCCCCCTGAGGCAGGGGTGACCCAAAAAAAGCGCCACCATCATTCACACCATCACTGTCTTGCCAGAGGTACAGATACATAAACATGGGAGATTTTTCCAAGATCATGAGGGAAAAAGACAAATCTGTTTTAAATACAACCCTTTTAATCCAAACTTTTGGACAGAAAAAAAATACTTTTAGATTTAAAAAATTTTCCATTTAATTTTAGAATTGAATTGATCCCAAACTGTGGTTTTCTGTACAAAAAAAAACAAAAAAAGGGGGTTATTATACAGTGCAAAATAAATCCCAAGACACAAAACATTTCCCTTTATTGGCCCAATATGGGTTACGAAAACAAAGATCCGCCGCCAGACATTGACCCAGGCCGCAGGGTCCAGGGCACATCTGACCATCCCCCGGGGCCCAAGCAGCCGGGCCATGACCCCGCCACTGGAGGAGTTAGCTCCCTCCATCCATGAAATATAAAAAATTTTTTAATAAATTTTGTTGGAGGTGGGGAGGTAATTTTAAAAGACAGACCCACAATCCTCAGATTCAGTTTAGGCCATGGTTTACCTGGCCAGAAATAACTCTTAATTTTGCTTTACTGCCCCCAAAAGTAAAAAAGGGTGAGGGGAAGTTGTTAAAAGTGCCCCCATCAGGGGAAAAAAGGATAAATTTACAAAAGGGAAATTACAATTAATCTTTAAAAGGTATGAAAAAAAAACTTTATATATAGATACTTTATCCAGGTTTTGGGTATCCATGGTAGCCCCGGGAAAATAAATATTGGGGACTACGATAAGGGCCCGAAAAAATCAACCTTCCTGGGAGTGCTTAGCATCAAACTACAATGCCCTTTACCAACTAAAGACTGAGGGGGGATTACCCGCTTTTTATATACAGGGACCCCCCCCTTTAACGATCGAACCCGAATCGCCATATGAAAATTTGAAGCAAAAAATTTTTCCCCGCCCACGAAAAAACTCCCACGCGAGCTCGGGGGGCCCCACGGGGGCCCCCACGCCCCGTGTTTACGCCCGCCAGTGTTGATCTACCAAAAATTCAATTTCACATTATCCCAGGTTTTTTGCTTGTAATACAAAAAAAGTCACCCTACCCGAAAGCTTCTAGTGTCATCCTGTGGGAAAAAAAAAAGAATTAATGGAATTTAAAAGAGATTGGGAAAAGTGCAAAAGGGTGAAAAACCCACGGATGAAATCACCCCGACACAGTTTCGCCGTGTTTGGGAACCCACAATACAAAAGTGGCCCCTTTTTGGGTCTTAAGAACGAGGAAGAGTCTATGGACAGATTTTTGTAAGAGGCCAGTGACTTAGGGTGGTCCAGGGCATTAAAGAAGAAGGGGAAATAAGAAAGGACTTGACACGTCCAATGGAAGGATTTTCTAAAACCCCAAACCATCCACACTCTCCCCTCCCATCTCATCAATCATACCAGATTCAAAAAAGTAAGTGTTTTTATTCTATTCTTAGTAGAGTAGTAATTGTGATGTTTTCCCAGTTTGTGTGTTTTAAAAATTTAAATATTTCATGGCAAAAATTTTTTTTCACTTTTTTGGGGGGAATTGATTTTTTTGATTTTTTATTTACGGGAAAATTAATTCGAATTTTTTTTTTTTTTGGTCGGGAGCCCTCGGGAACGGTTTAAATTCGAAGGGGGGTCCACTGTGCTTTCGTCTTCCCATTTTGTCCTTTGTATTGTATTGATAATACTGGGTGTTGACATGTCTAATACAAAAAACTTAAAAAGACAGCTGGGTGTTAAATTTAGGGGGAAGAAGGCACTAAGGATGAGGAGGATGTTGATAGAGGGGAAACGACAATGTCAGTACATTCTGGAAAGAAGGCAAAATGAATATTGAGAATGCATTTTCTTCGTTAAACTGCCTCAGTGGGGGGCAACCACTGAGTTGAAAACTTTCAAGGTTTTAAAAGTTTAAAAGACCCCACACCCACGAGACTGAACTCCCCATTCCAAAAAAAAAAGGAATACATTCACATCATTCATTTAAAGTTCCAGAAATTTTCTAAATCACAGTTTGATGATCCCCCAAAGGGAACATCCAAATACCATTTCAGAGGGGGGTTTTGGGCAGGCACTGTACCCCCCTTCTCCTATTCCCCTTCAGAGGCAGGCACTGTACTTCCCACCCTTCAGATGAAAATGTCTTCACCTTCAGAGTGCGGGCACTGTATTTCCCCACCCCTTTTTTCAGAGTGCAGGACTGACTTCCCACCTTCAGAGGCGGGACTGTACTTCCCATTGGGACTGCCCAGCTAACATTTATATCATTTCATCACAAACCACAAAAAAACACAAAAACAACCACGAACAAACAAGAACTGAGCCCACAGCAAGTGGCCCCCGAATTTCAGAACCATTTCCTAGCAATCTGACCCCCAGGGCGTTCCAATACCACTTTATTTACCGATGCTGCTGCTCTCGCCCTGACTGAGGGATTTTTGGAATCCCTTTCGAGGAGAAAACACCCTCATTTTTTTAGGGGCAGGTTTGTGGCTGGGTGAAGGGGTGGTTTACCCCCATTTCTGGTGCTACCAACCCCTGATGAGAACAAATTGCTTTCATTTTAAAAAATCCCTTTTAACCCCCAAAAACACGGGGATAAACGCATTAAAAATAACTTAAATTGGTCCATTCATAATTGTTTTTGCGGGGTCCCCTTTAAAAATGCAAAATTAAAACATATTGTTCAAGATAATAAACTGAGCCCCAGTAACTGCTTTTAATAAATCGCCCTTTCTGTCAGAAGATGAGATAGAGAGACTTTCCTGGCAAGTCCCGGGCACCCTTCAAACGGCTATCAGTGATAGGTCATAGGTCATCTTCCGAATGTTGTTGTCCAGACTCCGTTCCCTTCCGCCAAAAACTACCTTCCCCCAAGATCTTTTCAACGTTAATAATACTGTAACGGGATATAGGGGCTTTAGATCAACTGAATAAACCGGGGAACAGGAGGTTTTGAACCCATGGTGAGTGAGCCCAAAAGTCCAGGCCAGGGAAAACTGGGCCAGTGAAAAATGGGCCAGGCAACAACGGGGCCCAGTTAAAAACCCCTAGTGTAACAATCCATAAAAAAGGGGCCAGTGCAACAAGGGGCCAGTGTGCAACAACTGGCCAGTTTTTAAAAACGGGCCTTTTCAACAACTCAGGGGGCAAAATCCCAATGTTAATAAAACTGACAAAATTCAACAACTGGGATTTAAAAACTGGGAGGTTAAAGGGCCATGTGCAAAATGAGATTTTTAAAACAAGGGGCCATGGAAAACCCAACGTTCTGTTTGTTTACAAGGATTTAAAATTTCGGGGAAATGAATAAGCATCCTGATATCATCATATTTTGGAAAAGCACCAATAATGATGAACAGACATGTGCATAACTGGTTGTCTTCGACCCCGGTTGTTTTTAAACCGGCTTTAAGACCCTGTGTCTTAAACTCTGGTTGTCTTCAAAACCCTTTGGGGTCTTAAGACCCTGTTGCTTAAGACCCTTGCCTCAAGACCCCCGGGGTTTTCTTCAAGACCCCCGGTTTCTTCAAGACCCTGGTTTTCTTTTCAAACCCTGGTTTTCTTCAAGACTCCCCGTTGTCTTTTAAAACCCCGGTTTCAAGACCCCTGGTTTTCTTCAAGATCCCGGGATTGTCTTTCAAGACCCTGGTTGTCTTAAAGACCCCTAAACCCTTCAAGACCCCTGGTTGTCTTCATGACCCCTGGTTGTCTTCAAGCCCCCCTGAGGCCAAGACCCCTGATTGCCTTAAAACCCCCTTGATTGTTTTTCAAGACACATGGGGTTTTCTTCATGCCCCCGATTTCTTCAAGACCCTGGGGTTTTCATGACCCGGGTTGTCTTCAAACCCCCGGGTTTTCCCGACCCGGGGTTGTCTTAAAGGACCCCGGGGTTGTCTTCAGACCCCTGGTTGTTTTTTATGACCCGGGTTGCCTTAAGACCCCGGGTTGTCTTAAAGCCCCCGGGTTGTCTACAAGACCCGGGTTTTCTTCATGACCCGGGCCCCCCTTAAGCCCCCTGCCGTTTCAAGACCCTTTGGTTGTTGTAAAGACCCCTGGTTGCCTTCAAGACCCCGGGTTGTCTTCCATGCCCCCCTGGTTGTCTTAAACCCCCCTGGGTCTTCAAGACCCGGGGTTGTTTTCATGCCCCCTGGTTGCCTCAAGACCCGGGTTGTCTTCATGACCCATGGTTGTCTTCAAGCCCCCTGGTTGCCTTCAAGACCCTGGTTGTTGTAAAGCCCCCGGGTTCCTTTAAAGCCCCCTGGGTTTCATGCCCCCGGGCTGTCTTCTGCCCCTGGTTGTCTTCAAGATCCGTGGCCCCCCTTATGCCCCCCTGGTTGTCTTCAAGCCCCCTGGTTGTTTTCATGACCCATGGTTGTCTTCAAGACCCAGGGGGTTGCCCTCAAAAAACCCATGGTTGTCTTCTGGCCCCGGGGTTGTCTTCAAGACCCCCGGTTGTCTTCTTAACCCATGGTTGCCCTAAGACCCATGGTTGTCTTCAAGCCCCAAAGGTTTGGGTTCAACCCATGGTTGTTTTCCCCAACCCTGGTTGTCTTCACAAATTTTCCGGGTTTTCCTTTACCCCGGTTGTTTTCCCCAATAACCCTGGTTTTTTCTTCAACCCTGGTTGCCCCTTCCCCCCCCTGGTTGTTTTCACCCCCCCGGTTGTCTTCAAGACCCCGGTTTTTTCAAGACCCCTGCTTTTTTTTCAAGCCCCCCGGGTCTTCATGACCCATGGTTGTTTTCAAGACCCTTTGGTTGTCTTCAAGACCCCGGGTTGTCTTCAACCCGGGTTGTCTTCATGACCCATGGTTGTCTTCAAGACCCATGGTTGTTTTCCCAAGACCCCTGGTTGTCTTCAAGCCCCCTGGTTGTCTTCAAGCCCCCTGGTTGTTTTCAAGACCCCTGGTTGCCCCAAGCCCCTGGTTGTCTTCAAGACCCATGGTTGCTTTTTCAAGCCCCCCTGGTTGTTTTCCCAAGACCCCGGGGTTGTTTTTAAGACCCTGGTTTTTTTTTACACCCCCGGTTTTTCCTTCACAACCCCCGGTTGCTGTAAAGCCCCGGTTGTTGTAAAGACCCGGGTTGCCTTCAAGAGGGGGGCCGACCAGCCGGGCTGTGGTATCTACTTTGGGTTTTTACATAGCCAGCAGTAAAAACCCCGGTTGATCAGGTCCAATCCACCACCAGGCCTAGTCATGGACCAACCCGGGGGGCCTTTGACCCCGAAACCCCTGCTGCTCCCCCGGGATAACGGGGCACACACTGGGTATCAGCCACGGGCCCTGGCCATAAAAATACACCCAGAAGATACCAATGTATCAAATTTCCATCAACATATCCTCAAAAAACCAATGAATGCAAAGATTTTTAAAAGAAAAATACACTAAAAATGATATAAAAAAACCCGGAAAAATTGGGAAAAAAAAACAGCAATAAAACTTAATATTTTCTCAAAGGTTGTGCAAACCAAGAGAAGAAAGAAGTTTATCATCATTCACTAATAGCTGATTTCCCAAAAAGTGAAGAGAAAACAACCAGATGAGTTTAAATCGACCCCTTTTAATGGTTTTTTCGTTTCAAACCCCCAAAAATGCTACTTTTGATTTTGAAAATATTCCGGGACCCCCAAAGGGAAAATATTCCAAGGCCTACCATAGATCCCCAAAACCAGGATAGTAGAAACCCCTTATACAGTGGCCCCCGGTTTTACGATATTTTTTCCCATTCCAGAAGTATGTTCAGGTGCCAAAATAACCTAATTTTTTCCCTATAAGGAATTTTGGGGGAATTAGGTTAGTCCATTTCAGACCCAAACATACAAAATACAAACGATTACATAAATACACTTACATAACTGGTCTTTGGGAGCTGATCGAAAACCGGGGTCCACTGTATATTTTATTTTCATTTACGATACCCCTAATGATAAGAGTTTAATTGATAAATTATGCGCAGGTTGAGAATTACGTTTCATTTGAGGGGAAAAAACCAAGACTTCAGACTTCAACAACTGCCATCACCTAATTTTGTGGTTTTATTATTAATCAAAATTGGGGGTTTTTTTGAGCCGATAAACTGAGGTTTAGTTATAGGTAATAATTTTTTAAGAAAAAGAGGATAAATAAGTATACAAGATATGATGGGGGCAAATGACAGTAGTTTGTTGGATTATGTTTTGGGAGAAAAAAAGACTGTTGAGTAGATTTTGGGATGACATTTTTATAGAGGGGCCAAATAGGGGGATCACTTTCAGTTGGGCTAAAATTGGAGAGAAAAAGGGAGGGGATAAAAGGAGAATAGAAGCATCGGGGAAAAAAGAGGGGGAAGGTTTTAAACCAAAAGAGGAGGCAGTTAGGGTAAGAATAAAAAAACCCCTTTTGGGAATAGCTGGGCTAATGAGGAGCATAGGCAATGGGGTCGAAGGGGTTTATGTAGGTTTAAAAAAGTGTTGGGAGTGTTCAGCGGGTTTGTGGTTACAGGAAAGGGGGTGCAGGAGGGAAGAGGAGGAAAGGGAAAGGGATGTTTAAAGAGAGAATATGAAAAAAGTTAGATATGAGAAGTTTTACAAAGTAGAAGGGGATGAAAGGGGGGAAGAGAATGGAGAAAAAGAGAGAAGTTAAGAGGGTGAAGCAAAAAAGAGAGCAAATGAGAGGGGGGAGATGTTATAAAAAATTTTGTTAAAAATAAAAAAAATTTTTGGAGTGAGATTAAAAGTTAAGGAACCCCAGCGAACAAATGGATTTTTGGGTTAAAAAATACAGGGAGAGTTATTAAAGGGAGAGTTAGAGGCATTGGGAAGATGGAGGGAAATTTTGAGGAATTTTAAATGTTGAGGAAGATGGGGAAGTTGGTTTTCGGATAGGCAAGGGGGAAAATAAACCTTGTAGGAGTGAGGAAGACCCAAGGGAGTGTGGGGGTTCGTGAGGCAGTAGGAAAATGAAAGGGGAAAGGGATTGATGGATAAAGATAGAATTTTAAAAATTTTAAGGGGGGGATATTTTTTTTGGGGAGTGGTTTGAAATTATTTAAAAATGTTGGAAGGGGGAAAGGTACCTAGGTTTCCAGAGAGAGGGCTAGTTCCTTTTTTTATAAAGGCAAAGGGACAAAAGAAGCAAAATTATGGGGGATGTTTGATATACCGGGTAAAGTGCATGGTAGAGTTATTATTAAAAAAGAATTAAGAGTAAGATGGAGAATAGATAGCAGATGAACAAGGAGGTTTTAAAAAGGGGGGTGGGGTGGGGACCAGGTGTTTACAGGGGAAATAAGGGGAAACAGATTTTTTTTTAAAAAAAGAGGTTTTTGTGGATTTAGGGATTTGGAAAAGGCGAGGACAGGGGGATAAAATGGGGATGCTGAGGTATGGTGGGAGGAGGTTACTGGAGGGTTTTAGGAGGAAGTGAGGCCTGCTGGGAGTATGAGAAAGGGAAATTTTTTCCCCAGTAAAAGTGGGCCCTTGGGACAAGGATGGGATGTCACCGTGGTTGTTTAATATATTTATAGATGGGGAAAAGGAAAAGGGAAAATTGGGGGTTTTGCAAGAGGCGGGAGTTAAAAGAAAAGAATCACACAAAGTGGATTTGGGTCACAGTTGTTTTTTTGCTTTTTTACACTGTGCCTTGGTAGATTCGGGAAGAGAAGGTGTTTGGGTGGAAAATTTTGGAAAAAGAAGAAAATTAAAAGTGAATACAGGAAAGGGTTTAAAAGGAGGATAACAAAAAAAAAATTAGTGATGAAAGAGGGATATTAGTTTGGGGAGGAGAGAGTAGGAGGAGGTAAAAATGTTTTCAGATATTTGGGGGAAGGCCACCCAAGGGGTCAGGGGAAAGATGGGGGAATCATGGGAATTGATGGGGGGAAAAAGGGGTGAGTAGTAAAACCCGGGGAGTCTGTGGAGACAAAGAATTTTGCCCTTTGAGGCAAAGAGAGGAATGTATGAGAGAAGGTTTCCCAAACCCTTTTATATGGGTGGGAAAAGGGGTGATAAAATGTTGCAAGGAGAAGGCTGAGGCAGTGGAGATGTCACCCCGGGAAGGAAAGTGGGTGAAAAAAGCAGAGAATTGGGATTTTGGGAAGTTAGAGGAAAAGGGATTCCCAAAATGTCCAGAGGGCTGGGGAAAGGGGCTGGAGGGGTTCGACATGTAGAGAAAAATTGGAGGGAAAAAGAGTGCCCCAAAGAGTGTATTCCAGTCTGTAGGGAAAAGGGGGGGTAGGGGAAAGGGCCCCGGGGAAAGGTTGGGGGGAGGGGCAAAGGAGGTTTTAAAGTGGGGGGTTTGGGACTTCAGAGGCATGCGTGGACCCGGTTTATGGGGAGGGGAATGGAGACAAATGGTTTTTTAATACTTGACGGGCTGTTGGGGGTGTGAGAAAAGAACATTTATAAAGGGGGTCTGGGAAACGGCAGGCCGGACTTGAGTCCTGGAGGGGCAGCCCACCGGGAAGGAGGGGGTTAATGTTGCATTTTAAAAAACTGTGGGCAAAGCCCCCTTTCTGGCAAGCCCAGTGAGGGATGAAGATGGGAAATTTTTTTTTCAAACTTTTGGCCCTTGGGTGGCCCCCGCCCCGGGGCCCACTCCTGCCTTGGTGGCCACCCCTCCCTTTGGGGGGCCCCCCTGGGGGTCAAATTGCCTTGGGGGGCCCCCCTTTTTTCAGGCCACCCTCCCTTTGGGTGGGAATCGCCAGGGGGGATAAAAAAAAAAAAAACTGAATCCAGGGAAAACTTGGGTTCAAATTATATGTGACTACAAAAAATTTAAAAATATAAAACCCTTTAAAAAACCAATTGAAAAATAAAACGATAAAAAAAATAATTTAGAATTTCAAAAAAATTATAATTGCATAAGGTCACATTGCAAAATAATTAAAAACCACAGAAAACAAACAAAAAAAAATTTAACCTTCCAATGCAAAACAAACCCCAGGGAAAAGATAGATAGATGAAAGGGGGTTTTGGGGGGTAGAGGGGTTTGGGAAAACCCAACACCCGGGGCCCAAGAGGGAGGCAAAGTGGTTTTTATGACTTGAGGGCTGTTGGAGGAGAAATAAATTTTGAAGGGATCTAGGGAAACTGGTTAGTTAGATTACAGTTCTGAGGTGGGAAGTGCAGTCCCTTTA
Organism: Cherax quadricarinatus; assembly: GCF_038502225.1. Taxonomy (NCBI): domain Eukaryota; kingdom Metazoa; phylum Arthropoda; class Malacostraca; order Decapoda; family Parastacidae; genus Cherax; species Cherax quadricarinatus. The sequence continues at coordinate 106,666 of NW_027195165.1, forward strand.
CTCTAAAGGGATGAGGAGCATGACACTTTGAGGGGGGAAGACAGGTCAACACCAAAATAAGAACAGGCTGAAGGGTCATCGGGAACTGACATCATCATGCCTCGGGAAGACAAAAAAGACGGGAATTTTAAAAGTACTTTTTAAATCCCCCAACCCTTGGTGGAAGATAAATTTGGGTTTTAAAAAAAACTACATACTTGGAGCCCCTGAAAACGGGTTGGGCTCCCAGGGGCAGACCCTGTGGGTGGGGATGCTATTGACATGGGTGAGGGGAACTTTCCCCTTTGGACCCACTTGAAGCCCGGATGAAAATTGGGGTTTTTTAAGTACTCCACAACCTGCAAACACACAAATCCCTCAGTTTTAAAAAATAATAAATAAAATAATAATAATAATAATAAACACGCCAAAAAAGGGGTATTTTTCTTACCCTATTTACACTTTGGTCACATTTAAAAGAACCGAAATTTATATATATATATACATCACCTGGGTTTTTTTTCCCCCTTTTTCTAAATAGCTCTTGTTTTTTCTTTTTGTTTCTTCTATTGTCCATGGGGAAGTAAAAAGAATCTTTCCTCCAAAACCCCAAGTCGTAATGAGGCAAACAAAAATGCCGAAAATAAAGTAACCCTTCTCCTGTGACATTTAAAAAAAAAAAGAGAAGAAAAAAAAACTTTAAAAAACTGGGATGTTTAAAGGGCGGGAGAAAAAAGGGATGACAAGAAACAAAATGATTGCTGATGTTAAAATGAAAAGAAGGGGATGTCCGGGCCCCTTTTAAAAAACAAAGCTGAAGGGGGGGATTTTCGTGGGGGAAATATATAAAATAAATAAAAAAAAATAATAATAATAAAAATTAATAAAAATAAAATAATAATAATAATAAAATAAAATAGAAGGGGTTTTAAAAACACCTCGGGGAAGCATAAGTGTGTGAGTGATGATCAAAGTGTTTTTCTGTATGAAGTCACCCCCCCGGGGAAATGGTTGATGAATAAAAAAAAAATAAAAATATATAAAATAATTTTTTTTTCCACAAAAAATAAAGGGCGGGGGATAATTTTGGGAGTGAGGGTAAAAGAGGGAAATTAAAAGTGAAAGGGAAAGAGGATAAATGATTTAGGTAATGAAAGATGGGACATCGATTGGGGGAGAGAGATGGGGAAGGAATGTTTCAGATATTCGGGAGTGAATATGGCAGAAAGGGGGTTTTCAAAGGAAAGATGAGGTGAATCAAGAATTGATGGGGGGGAAAAAAGTGAGTGGTGCCTGAGGAGTCTGGAGACACACAAAACCAATAAAAAGGGGGGTTTTGATATAAAATTATCCCAACCCCCCATACGAGGGAAGCATGGGGGGGGAAATGTTGTAAAAAGGAGAAGGTTGGAGGCAATGGTGGAGGCTGGAGGCATTGGAGGGAGGCTGAGGCAGGGAGGAGGCGGGGAGGCAGAGGAGGAGGCTAGAGGCAGGGGGAGGAGGCGGGGAGGCAGTGGAGGAGGCTGGGGGGTGGAGGAGGCTGAAGGCGGGGAGATGTTGTGCCCGGGGGGAAAGGGTTTTGAAATAATGCAGAGAACTGTTTTTTGGAAATTAGGAGAAGGTGCGGGGTTTGCTTTATCCAGGGGGCTGAGGAGGGGTTTTTGGGGGGGTGCGGGGAGGGGGGTTGTTGAGGTAGTGCTGGGGAGGTTGTTGAGGTGGTTCGACATTTAAAGGTTTGGGAAAAAAGGAACTTGGGAAACCCCAAGGAAAGGGAAGGGGTCCGGGAAAGGTTGAAGGGGGGGAAAGAGAGATTTTGTCAAAGGATTTACTTTCCAGAATATGTGGGGCATGTTAGATTTACGGCCTGATCTACCATGTTTTTCCCCAAAATTTAGCTTTGGTATTTTTAGGAAACAATGGGCTATTTTCCCTCGGGGAATCATTTCTTGATGTAAAGGGTTTTTAAACAGACAAGTGGAAGAATGAGAAATTGAGGGACTAATGACATCATTTCCAGGCTGAGGGATTGATTACTCAAACCCCCTCCTCATCTTCCACCATTTTTCTAAAAAAACCGGACGTAATGAGATGAAAATTAAAAAATTTAAAAAATTATTAAAAATTAATAACTTAGTGTATTGTTTTCTTATATTTTTTTCAGAGACCTGGTTTTTAAGCTCCATAAAGCTTTAATGGGGAAAAAATTTTAAACCCAACAGGACCCAGGACCCAAAAAAAGACTCAACCACCCCAAGAAAAGGGATATTTCCAGGAGCCAGGGATATACACCCCAAAAACGGGGATATAACCCCAAGAGACAGGGATATACCCCCAAGAAAACAGGGATATACCCCCCAAGAGACGGGGATATACCCCCAAAAACGGGGGATAAACCCCAAGAGACAGGGATATACACCCCTAAGAGACGGGGGATAAAACCCCCCAAGAGACGGGGGATAACCCCAAAGAGACAGGGAATACCCCCTTAAGGGGAAAGGGGAAAACACCCCGGGGGATACGGGGGATATACATTTAGGATACAGGGATATACATTTGGATACAGGGATATAACCCCCAGGAGCAGGATTAAGGATCTACTCACCATCTGCGGGGGCAGGTTAGAGGAAAAAGAAAAAGGGGCAGCCAGACAGATCATACTCGTGATGGGTGAAGACAGTTTTGGATCTCCTCTTTCTGTCTGGCGGGTTTGGGGAACCCTTTTCCCTTTAAAAAATGTTTTTACTTACGCCCTTTAAATGATCAAAAAAGTTACAATACTATGACTGGAACAATTAATAATAATAAAAAATAATAATAACAGTAGAAATTAATAATAGGGGAAATAGGGGAGCGGGTTAAGAATAAAAAACCAGTTAAAAAATTTATTGCAGCACAGTAAACCCTCAACTTAAAAAAACATTTTTGAAGACCTCCTGAACTGTGTACAACGGGTCATAATACAGGAAGCTTCAAGTCTAAAAACATTTTTAATTTTTTATTTTGTATAAAATGAAATTTTACACAAAAATATAATAATGACATTATACTAAATACAGAAGAGGAAATGCCATACTAACCCCTCTAGGGTGATCAACTAAAATTTATTCGGGGCTTCTAAACACAGAGGAGTGGGGGTTACATGGAAAATCTGGGCCAGTCTCCCCTAACTCGCTCATCCAGCCTTATAATGGGTAAAAATGTTTATTTGGAAAAAAAAATTAAATTTAAACACACTCCCACCCCACCAAGGGCAGGGGTGGCCCAAAAAAAAAATTTTACCATCATTCACTCCATCACTGTCTTTCCCGAAGGGGTTTTTAAAAAACAGTTTTTAACCGAACATTAACACCCCCCTTCAGAGTAGGAACTTTTTAATTTTCCCCTCTCCAGGACTCAAGTCCGCCTGCCGGTTTCCCGAACCCCCTTTATAAATGTTACTTGCCTACACTCCAACAGCACGCCCAAATAAAAAAAACCATTTGTCTCTATTTCGCCCACAAAACGCCACGCATGCCCGCCAAAATCCAAGCCCCCGGACACAAAACCCTTCCCCCTCCTCCAACCTTTCCCTTTTGGCCCAATTCCACCTCCCTTTTCCCTTTCCAATTAACAAGACTGAAAACACTTTAAATCATTCTGTTTCACCCATTCTATCTACATGTCCAAACCATTTTCAACAACCCACCCCCGCCCTCTGGGCAAAAGTTTTGGGGGAATCCCCACCCCCTCCTAACTTCCAAACTACGAATTCCTGCATTATATTACACCACACATTGCCCTTTAGACATGACATCTCCACTGCCTCCAGCCTTCCTCGCCAAAAAAATTTTATCACCCATGTTTCAAAAAACCCTTAAGAGCGCTTTGGGAAAACCATACTTCTACATTCCCCCCTTTTTCCTCCAAGGGAAAAAATTCTTTTCCCACAGACCCCCGGGCAAACCCCCCACCCCCTTTTTCCCCATCAACCCCATGATTCACTTTTTCTTTCATAGAAACCCCTCCACTGATGGGGCTATGATGGGGGAAACACATGAGCAAATACCCGAAATTTTTTATTTGTAAACGCTTGGGTCCTGGGGAGAAAACCCAAAAAGTTATCTAATATGTCACATGTTTGTGTGTTTTTCTGGGGCCAACTTGTTAGTATCTATACCAAGTTTATACCACAAAAAATTTTAAATATGAAATTTAATTTTTTTCTTTTGAGGAAACTTTTAAAAACAAATTATTAACTTGAAATAAGATAAAAAAATAATTTGAGAGGAACAATCATTCAGTCAAACACAAGAATTTTTATACATATGACAACGAATATATTGCAGTTTTTCAACTGCAAAAGCACACATCAGGGAAAGATGATGGGTTAAAAATGAAAGTGTTTTTCCACCCGGGTCACCCACCCAGTGGGGAAAAGGGGGTGATGTGTTAAATAACCTTTTTAAACTTTGAAAGGTTTATTACAATAAACAAGCTCCCCACTTATACAGCAGGTTAGGTTTTTTGGGGTTTCTGCTGTACAAGCTGGGGCCCCCCTTATACAGCAGGTTAGGTTCTGGGTTACTGCTGCAGCCGGGCCCCACTTTTTCGCAGGGTTGGTTCAGGGGTTTCTGCTGGGGGGCGCCGGGGCCCCCCTTATACAGCAGGTTAGGTTTGGGGACCACAAGCTGGGGCCCCAATTTTTACAGCAGGTTAGGTTCTGGGCCCGCAAAAGCTTCCCCCCTTTTAAAGGGTTAGGGGGCCACTTTCTGTACAAGCTTCCCCCCTTATACAGCAGGTTAGGCCCGGGTTTTTGCTGTGATCAGTAAAAAAATTTGACCCAAACCCTTTCAATTGTTGATCTTCATAGGAGGGGAAATGATAAGAGAATTGGACCACTATCAACTGAGGTAGTTCTTTTTTTGGGGGGGCAGGTGGAGGAGGCAGTAGAATACCAGCCCCGATACCAGCATACCCACCAAAAACCCGCCAGGAATCTTGGATGGGTAGTACAAAGCAAAACAAAAAAACCCTTTTGAATACTTTGACAAAAAAAAGGAGGGGACTGGAACATGTTCACTTTTTAGAAATTGTTCCCCGAAGGCCTAAATTGGGGCCCCTTTTTGCCATTAATGAAGACCCCTTTTGGGGTGGTAACTTGGTGCTGGGGATGGGGTTTGTTCAATGTTTTTTTTCCCCAGGGGCACCCCGCATCCATGACGGCAAGGTCTTTCCCCCTATGCTGGGACTCTGGGGGCCCCCCTGCTCTATCAACCTCCGCCCATCACACTCTATCAGCATCTCCTTTTCCCGCCCCTTTATCTCACCAAGAGAGGAATGGGGGGTTTTTTCCCACTGTCTTTTTTGTTTTGAAATTGTCTTTTCTACTTTAGCATTTTCTTTGTTGGGTTCCCAAGAGCCCCCAAAACTGGTCTGATTTCTGAACCCCGGGCTTTATTTTACTTATGTTCGGTAATGTCCTGCACGATGCTGGTCTTGGGGCCCCGGGGGAGATCCAGTACTGCTTAAAGTTTTATCCGCCGAGATTTTTTTTTTACAATATCAAAAGGTTTATCCTTTGACGGGAGATTTATCCCCAATTTTCTGACCCACCTTTACTCCGTGGAACCCGCCATTTTTTCCTAAACGATCTTTTTTTTTTTCCTTTTTGACCTTGCCATCCTTTCCCTTTCCCAATTTCATTAAATTTTTTTTTAAAAGTTTTGGTGAGTCTCACAGGAGTCCACCGCCTCGGGGGTTTTAGGTGGTGTAGAATCAACCAAAGGTTTGTTTTATCCAAAAAGAGGAGCGGTCAAGGGGCCACTAAGGATTTCCCAAGGGTTTTCCGTGAACATCTCCAACCCTCGGGGGAATTTTTAGTGATGATTCCCAAAAGGGCACTTCGCTTTTATAATTCTTCTTCCCGCAATTTAAAAAACAAAAAAAAATTTATTACTAAAAATTTCAAAACTGAATTATGTAGCTGCAGTAGACCATTATAAACTGTAAACCAGTAGACCATTATAAAACCCCTGTAGCCACAGTAGACCATTTTTAATGTGTAGCTACAGAGACCATTATAAAATTGTAGCTACAGTAGACCATTAAAATTTGGGAGCTACAGTAGACCATTATAAAAATTTAGCCACAGTAGACCATTATAAACTTTTAGGGACAGTAGACCATTATAAAACTGTGTAGCCACAGGGAAAACCATTATAAACTTTTGGGGCTAAAAGAGAACATTATAAACTGTGTGGCTACAGTAGACCATTATAAAATTTTAGCCCAAAACCATTATAAAAATGTGTAGCTCAGTAGACCATTATAAACTGTGTAGCTACAGTAGACCAAAAAACTGTGTAGCCACAGTAGACCATTATAAACGGGAAATTTTAAAAGACCATTATAAAAATGTGGGCTACAGTAGACCATTATAAACTGTGTAGCCACAGTAGACCATTATAAAATTTTAGCTACAGTAGACCATTATAAACTTTTAGCTACAGTAGACCATTATAAACGGGGGCTACAGTAGACCATTATAAAATTGGGGAGCTACAGTAGACCATTATAAACCCCGTGTAGCTACAGAGACCATTATAAACTTTTAGCTACAGTAGACCATTATAAAACCCTGAAAACACAGTAGACCATTATAAAAATATGTACTACAGTAGACCATTATAAACCCTTGTAGCAGTAGACCCTTATAAAAATGTGTAGCCAAGGGAGACCATTATAAAATCGTGAGTAAAACCATTAAAAACTGTGTGGGTACAAAAAGACCCTTAAAATTTAGGGACAGTAAATTATAAAAATTTTGTATACAGTTGGGCCATTATAAAAAGGAGCTACAGTAGACCATTATAAACTTTTAGCCACAGTAGACCATTATAAACTTTTAGCCACAGTAGACCATTATAAATTCAAATTGGGAAAATTTTTTTTTTAGAAAAAAACCTTTAAAAAATTAGAGGAAAAATTAGTTTTAATTAGGGGTTTTGATAAAATAATTACTTTTTTAAAGTAGCTGGAAAAAAATTTTGTTAATACAGCGCCAAACCCCAAATGCAGCATTTGTATGTAGGGCCAGTTCTCGTGTATAATTTATTATACAATATTTTTAATAATTTTGTTCTAGTTTGATGGTGATAAAGAATTTATGTACTTCTTTGAATGATAGGGGGAATGATGGTGAAAGTGTTTTTTTTTCCCCCCCTTCGTGGAGATGGCCCGTGTTAAAAAATAAAAAACAGTGATAGTGTGAATGATGGTGAAAGTGTTTTTCTTTTTTGACCCCATTGTGGAGACCGCCAGAGAAAATAAACCGAAAAAAGGTGATAATATCCACCCTTTTTAGGAGGGGCCGAAAGGGGAGCTTTGTTGTTCGGGTCAGATGACCAAAAGCCCCAAAAGGGGAGGTCATCATCTAAAAACATGTCAAAAAAATTTGTCCCGGGCCTGGGAAAACCCACCAACCTAACTGCTGGGCTAACCTTCTTGGTTTGGGAAATTTTGTGATATTCTCTGAGTATTAAACCCCGAAGCTGATACTGCACACTCTGTTAAGCAAGCCCCTTTAGTAAAGGCCAAAAAATTTTTGGGGGTGCCACCCCACTCATGGTTGCAGCCTGGAAAAAAAAAAGTTTCATTTTGGGAAAAAAATGACCAATACAAAAAAAAATGATGGTTATTATTATAATCAAAAATAACACTAAAAACCCCCTAGGTCAAAAGCTGCAAATGATAACAGAGAAAATTTTGTGACATCCTTTTCTTTTTCAGGTGGGCCTTTACTTCAGGTTTTCCCATTTTTCAAAAAGCAGCAGCAATTACTTTGGGGGATAAAGTTTTAAAATAATTTCCCAACAATACAGAATTATTCAGTGACAAAGTAATTTATTTAGTTAGTATATCATATACATCAGGGAAAAAGGGGTTCAGTAAATTTTTTCCCCTGTTTTATATTAATAAATTTTAAAAAGGGGAAGCTTTTTTTTTTTTCCTTTTTGGGGGGCCCCCCGTCCCCGTGGGGAAAGGCCCGGGGTTGAAAGAAAGAAAAAATCATATACATATCTGGTTTATGAATTTTTAAAATTAATAGGGGTTTATTGAATGTAATTTTCATAACCTGCTGTTTTAAGTTTTCTCTTTGGGGGGTCCTGCTTAACAGCAGGGTTTGGTTCCAGGTTTCTGCCAAAAGGGGGGCCCATTACACAGCAAGTTAGGGTTTTGGGTTTCTGCTGTACAGGAGGGCCCCAGTTATACAGCAAGAGGTTCTGGGGAAGGACAGGAGGGGGGCCCCCGTTATACAAGGGAAGTTAGGTTTTTACTGCTGTACAGGAGGGCCCCCCGTTATACAACAAGTTAGGGGTTTTGGGGACTGTCCCGGAGGGCCCCCGTTATACAACAAGTTAGGTTCTGGGCCACTTTTACAGGAGGGCCCCAGATACAGCAAGTTAGGTTCCGGGGGACTGCTACACATGTATTAATACCTGGGAAATAATTAGTCATCTTCATCAAGTTATATTTCAGCTAAAGTCTTACCTTTTTAAATTTTTAAAAATTCTGAGCCATAGTGATACAATTCCCAACAATTACAGAATATACAATCACATTTTAACACTCAGAAGATCAAATTTTACTAAATATTTAATTTAGCAATCCATTGTTCAGGAGATACCACTTTTTCATGGTCCATTAGTGAAAAATGACCGACATCTATTTTTAAAAAGACCACAATGGAAAAAGTGACTTTTTTGGGGGGTTTTCCAGGGATCAACACGATACCGCTATATATTGGGTTTTGTAACTACCTGCATAAGCTTTCTTACATGGCAGCATCACTTTTAAAAAAAAATAACGGACTTCGGGGGCTTTTTTTCCAACAATATTTTTATTAAAATAAACCACACTCTGAATACTGCAGAAAAGAAATTGTTATACTCTATTGTAATTAAGAATACATTATAATTTAAAAAGGTATAAAACCATAGTTGACATCAATGACATACTACTTTTTATAGAAAATACTTGTTATGTTGTGTATTTCCTGCAAATTAGTCAGTTTTGTCCCAGGATGTGACCCACACCCCGTCCAATAAACCCAGGGTGTGACCCACACCAGTCCACTAACCCCCCAGGATGTGACCCACACCAGTCCACTAACACCCAGGATTTACCCACACCAGTCCACTAACACCCAGGATGTGACCCACACCAGTCCACCACCCAGGATTGGGCCCACCCCAGTCCACTAACACCCAGGATGGGGCTCCACACCAGTCCACTAACACCCAGGATTTTGACCCACACCAGTCCACTAACAACCCCGGATTTACCCACATCAGTCCAAAAAACACCCAGGATGTGACCCACACCAGTCCACTCACCCAGGATGTGGGCCCACACCAGTTTACTAACACCCGGGATGTGACCCACATCAGTCCACTAACACCCAGGATGTGACCCCACACCAGTCCACTAACACCCAGGATGTGATCCACATCAGTCCACTAACACCCAGGATTTACCCACATCAGTCCACTAACACCCAGGATGTGACCCACATCAGTCCACTAACACCCAGGATGTGACTCCACATCAGTCCACTCAACACCCCGGATTTATCCACATCATTCCCCTAACACCCAGGATGGACCCCCACCAGTTCACTAACACCCAGGATGTGATCTACAAAGTTTACTAATACCCAGGATTTACCCACAAAAAACACTAACACCCAGGATTTACCCACACCAGTTCCCCTAAAAACCCCCGGATGTGATCCACATCAGTTCCCCTAACACCCCGGATGTGACCCACACCAGTTTACTAACACCCAGGATGTGATCTACACCAGTTCACTAAAACCCAGGGTGTGACCCACACCAGTTCACTAAACCCCGGATGGAACCCCCCCCCGTTCACCAACACCCAGGGGTTTACCCACACCAGTTCAAAAAAACCCGGGGGTGTGACCCCACCAGTCCATTAAAAAAACCCCGGGGGTGTGACCCACACCCCGTCCACTAACACCCCGGATTTACCCACACCAGTTCACAAAACCCAGGATGTGACCCACACCAGTTCACTTAACACCCGGATGTGACCCACAAAGTTCACTAACACCCAGGTACTCATTTTACTGGGGGGTGAACAAAGACAACCGGGGATCAGGAACACGCCTAATAATTCTACCCTGGGAATCGAACCCAGACCCCCGCCGTGAAGCCAGAGCGGGCCCCCAAGGGGCCCCGGGGTCCTAAGGCCTATTATTTTTTGGGGGAGGGTAGAAAGAGGCAGTGTGATATTCATGGATAATTTTGTATTAAATAAAAGAATACCAAGAATACTGCCCTATTTTTTAAAAAGGGGAAAAAGGGAAATTGACTTTTAAATTTAGGGGAAATTTCTGAATGGTTGAAATTTATAAACTGTAATATATTTTAACACACAGGGGGACCCAAAAAAAAGACACACTTTTAACATCATTCACCCATCACTGTCTTGCCAGAGGTGTGCTGATATTCAGAGCACTTTAGGGGCCTTTCTGTCCATGCTAGAGAGGTAGTTTTATATTCCCCGAACCCATTTCCCAGGGTTATACAACACCTGGGTAAGAGTGGCAAAACAACACCTGGGGGAATGGGTGGCAGGATAAAAGCACCTGAGTAATGAGGGGAGTGTTATACAACACCTGGGTAATTGGGGGTGTTTACAGCACCCGAGAATGGGTGGGGAGTGTTTTCCCGCACCTGAGTAATGGGTGGCAGTGATACAAAAACCGGGGGGAATGAGGGCGTTATACAACACCTGAGAATGGGTGGGGAAAAATTTTCAACACCTGGAGTTGGGGGCAGTTTTACAAAAACCTGAGTAATGGGGGCGTGTTATACAACACCTGGGAAGGGGGGCAGTTACAACACCTGGGGTAATGGGGGGCAGTGTTATACAGCACCCGGGGTAATTTTGGGGGGAAGTGTTTTACAAACACCTGGGTAATGAGTGGCAAATTTTACAACACCTGGGGTAATGGGTGGCAGTTTTACAACACCTGAGTAATGGGTGGGGTTATACAACACCTGGGAAGAGTGGCAGTTATACAAAAACCTGAGTTAAAAGGGGGGCATACAACACCTGGGAAGAGGGGCAGTTATACAACACCTGAGAAGGGGGAGTGTTAACAACACCTGGAGTAATGGGGGGAGTTATACAACACCTGAGTAATTTTGGGGGGCAGTGTTATACAACACCTAGGTAATGGGGGGCAAAAATACAACACCTTTTAATGGGTGGCAGTGTTAAAACACCTGTGTAATGGGGCAGACACCTGGGTAATGGGTAGCAGACACCTGGGGAAAGGATAGCAGAAATTGGGGGAATGGGTGGGACACCCGAGTAAAAGGGGCAGACACCTGGGGAATGGATAGCAAAACAACCCGGGGAATGGGAAAGACACCTGAGTAATGGAAGCAGACACCCGAGAATGGGAGCAGACACCTGGGGAAAGGATAAAGACAACCCGGGGAAAGGATAGAGACACCTGGGTAATTGGGGAGCAGACACCTGAATGGGGAGACACCTGGGTAAGGGGAGCAGGGCACCTTTAAAGGGTAGCAGACACCTGGGGAATGGGTAGCAGACACCTGGGGAATGGGGAGAGACAACCGAGAATGGGGCAGACACCCGAGTAATGGGTAGCAGACACCCGGGGAAAGAGTAGCAGACACCTGAGTAATGGGAAACACCTGGGTAATGGGTAGCAGACACCTGGGAAGGAAGCAGACACCCGGGTAATGGATGGAGATACCTGGGTAATGGAGACACCTGGGGAAAGGGTAGCGACATTAATGGGTAGCAACACCGGGAATGGGTGCGACCCTGGGGAAAGGGTAAAAACACCGGGAATGGGGCAGACACCGAGAAGGGGCGACACCTGAGAATTTAGAGACACCTGAGTAATGGGGCAGACACCTGAGAATGGGAGAAAAACCGGGAATGGGTAGCAGACACCCAATGGGTGGAACACCTGGGAATGGGTAGCAGACACCGGGGAAGGGAGCAGACACCTGAGAATGGTGGGAGCGGTTTGTTGGAAAAAAAGGATAGATCCAACCCCCGGGTCAGGCCCCCTTCCCCGCATCAAAGGGAAACCCCCCCTAAGGGGGGGGCCAAAACCCTAAAAAACCCCAAAGGGGCTTTCAAAAATGGGTTTCAGCATCAAAAATTTCCCTTTATCTCACTCTCAGTCATAACTCATCCCCACCACGATCCTGATCAAAACCCCTTAAAAAGGGGCCACATCCCTTAAAGGGGGCATAAAAGGGCCCCCTAAGGGACACTTTGGTTTGGGGGGTTTGAAATGTAATTATACCACTGGGGTTATATAACTCATCTTCCTCACGTCCCCTTTGGGTCAAAACCCCCTTTTTAAAAGGGACGTCCCTTAAAGGGTCATAAAGGGGGCCCAAGGGACTTTTGGGGGGTCGTTCAAAAGAATTATACCACTATAAGTCATATAACCATCTTCCTCCCTCCCCGGGTCAAACCCCCAAGGGGGGGCCCTCCCCTTTGGTCATAAAGGACCCCCAAGGGGCTTTTGGTAAGGGGTCTTTGAAAAGTTATACCACTATAAGTCATATAACTCATCTTCCCCCCGTCCCTTGATCAAAACCCCTTAGGAAGACGTCCCAAGGGGGCATAAAGGGACCCCTTTAAGGACTTTTTGGGGGAAGGGGTTTTCGAAACAGAATTATACCACTATAAGTCATAAACTCATTTCCCTCCGCCCCTTTGGATCAAAACCCCTTAAGGGGGACGTCCCGGGCAAAAAGGGGGCCCCCTTTAAGGGACTTATCGGGGTAAGGGGTCTTGAAACGAATTATCCCCTATAAGTCATATAACCATCTTCCCCCCGCCCCTTGATAAAACCCTTTTAAAAGGCCCCTTTAAGGGGGTCATAAAGGGCCCCCTTAAGGGACTTAAAACTGCTTGACGCCACAATTGCACCATCAAAAACCCCACTAAACCCCCAATCTCATTCCCCGGGTAGTCCACCCCCCACACTCCTGGGATCAAGAGGAGGTGCGCCCATCGATCACTCACCAGAGGCAACAGGGTGCAAAACAAAAAAGGGAAAAAATGCATGAAAACAACACCAACGTCATCAAACCCAAAAAAATTTGAATTTTTCCAAAGTTTTTTTTTTAAATTGCAAAAAGAATTTGGAATTTTTTTGAATTTTTCAAAATAATTTTTTTTAATAATGTGAGGATTAAAATTTTATGGGAAGGAGAATTTAGGGGGAAATTGTACAATGTTTTTTTTTTATTGTTTATTTTTAAATTTAATTTTACGTAATTGACTCCTTTGAACCCTTATACAATTTTTTTTATTTTAAAACCAAATATATACCAACTTTTGAAACTTTTCCCTGAACTTTAATAAATATTTATTGTCAAATATTTTTTTATATATTACATCTATGTGGGTTTTAATACCTTCAAAAAATATTAAATACATATAACCCTAATTTAAATTTAATATTTTAAAAATCTCCCCAAAATCTTAAAAATAAATAAATTTTAATAAATAGATTTATATATATTTTTCTATCAATATCTTATCTAAACAAAAAACAAAAAAAAATAAAAGAAAAATCTCCAATAAAGATAAAAAATTTAAATGGGGGTTTGTTTCCTGAAATAATGTGCAAGGATTTTCAATTTTTTTTTTTTTTCCTGTTAGGGGGGAATTTCGACTTTGTGTGTCGGGTTTTAGGAGGGGCCATAGTTTCTCCAAAAGGGGTTAGTTGGGGTTGGGGGTTTTTTAGGGGAAAAGGTTTTGTCAGCTGATTCGTCCTAAACCCCAACCCGTTATAAAATTTTGGCCCAAAATTTTCCCCACATTTTTTTTGGCCCAAATTTTTTCCCGTCTTTAAAAATTGTTTTTTTGGGGCCCTAAATGCCGGGGTTTTGGGCGGGGGGGGGGGCGCCCCCAAGGGTCATTATCCTGGTCGAGGTGGGGAGCCAACCCCCTTGCCCCTCGTTTTTTGAGGGTGAGCCCTGGGTTTGAGTTTTAAGGGCGTAGGCTTAAGGGTGTGCACTTGCTGGTTTATAGCTTTGGGTGAGCACTTGGGTTTAGAGAGGGGGGGCCTTTTCGGGTTTAAAGCTTATGTGTCCCCAGGGTTTAGCGCTTTGGGGGGGCCCTATGGGTTTGAGTTTTTAAAGGGGGACCTTTTGGGGTTTAGCGCTTTTTGGGGACCCTTTGGTGTGCTTTTAAAGTGACCCAGGGTTTAGATTGGTTTTGTTTTATAGATGGGGGGGTGGGGAGTCAGGGTTTTATCCAAGGGATGGGGATTTGGGTTCCCCCTCCCCTTTTCCAACCCCCTAAGACATTATACCCCTCATACCAACCCCCCAAGACATTTTACCCCCCCTTTCCCAACCCCATAAGACATTATACCCCATCATACCAACCCCCATAAGACATTATACCCCATCATACCAACCCCATAAGACATTATACTCCATCATACCAACCCCATAAGACATTATACTCCATCATACCAACCCCAAAAGACATTATACTCCAACATACCAACCCCATAAGACATTATACCCCATCATACCAACCCCATAAGACATTATACCCCATCATACCAACCCCATAAGACATTATACTCCATCATACCAAACCCATAAGACATTATACCCCATCATACCAACCTCATAAGACATTATACTCCATCATACCAAACCCATAAGACATTATACTCCATCATACCAACCCCATAAGACAGTATACACCTTCATACCAACCCCATAAGACATTATACTCCATCATACCAACCCCATAAGACATTATACCCCATCATACCAACCCCATAAGACATTATACTCCATACCAACCCCATAAGACATTATACTCCATCATACCAACCCAATAAGACATTATACTCCATCATACCACCCCCATAAGACATTATACTCCATCATACCAACCCCATAAGACATTATACTCCATACCAACCCCATAAGACATTATACCCCATCATACCAACCCCATAAGGCATTATACTTCATCATACCAACCTCATAAGACATTATATTCCATCATACCAACCCCATTAGACATTATACTTCATCATACCAACCCCATAAGACATTATACTCCATTATACCCACCCCATAAGACATTATACCCCATCATACCAACCCCATTAGACATTATACTTCATACCAACCCCATAAGACATTATACTCCATCATACCAACCCCATAAGACATTATACCCCATCATACCAACCCCATAAGACATTATACCCCATCATACCAACCCCATAAGACATTATACCCCATCATACCAACCCCATAAGACATTATACTCCATCATACCAACCCCATAAGACATTATACTCCATCATACCAACCCCATAAGACATTATACTCCATCATACCAACCCCATAAGACATTATACCCCATCATACCAACCCCATAAGACATTATACCCCATCATACCAACCCCATAAGACATTATACTCCATCATACCAAACCCATAAGACATTATACCCCATCATACCAACCTCATAAGACATTATACTCCATCATACCAAACCCATAAGACATTATACTCCATCATACCAACCCCATAAGACAGTATACACCTTCATACCAACCCCATAAGACATTATACTCCATCATACCAACCCCATAAGACATTATACCCCATCATACCAACCCCATAAGACATTATACTCCATACCAACCCCATAAGACATTATACTCCATCATACCAACCCAATAAGACATTATACTCCATCATACCACCCCCATAAGACATTATACTCCATCATACCAACCCCATAAGACATTATACCCCATCATACCAACCCCATAAGACATTGTACTCCATCATACCAACCCCATAAAACATTATACCCCATCATACCAACTCCATAAGACATTATACTCCATTATACCAACCCCACAGGACATCATACTCCATACCAACCCCATAAGACATTATACTCCATCATACCAACCCCATAAGACATTATACTCCATTATACCAACCCCATAAGGCATTATACTTCATCATACCAACCCCATAAGACATTATACTCCATACCAACCCCATAAGACATTATACCCCATCATACCAACCCCATAAGGCATTATACTTCATCATACCAACCTCATAAGACATTATATTCCATCATACCAACCCCATTAGACATTATACTTCATCATACCAACCCCATAAGACATTATACTCCATACCAACCCCATAAGACATTATACCCCATCATACCAACCCCATAAGGCATTATACTTCATCATACCAACCTCATAAGACATTATATTCCATCATACCAACCAAATTAGACATTATACTTCATCATACCAACCCCATAAGACATTATACCCCATCATACCAACCCCATTAGACATTATACTTCATACCAACCCCATAAGACATTATACTCCATTATACCAACCCCATAAGACATTATACTCCATCATACCAACCCCATAAGACATTATACTTCATCATACCAACCCCATAAGACATTATACTTCATCATACCAACCCCATAAGACATTATACTTCATCATACCAACCCCATAAGACATTATACTCCATCATACCAACCCCATAAGACATTATACTTCATCATACCAACCCCATAAGACATTATACTTCATCATACCAACCCCATAAGACATTATACTTCATCATACCAACCCCATAAGACATTATACTTCATCATACCAACCCCATAAGACATTATACTTCATCATACCAACCCCATAAGACATTATACTTCATCATACCAACCCCATAAGACATTATACTCCATCATACCAACCTTGCTAGTCTTAAGTTTGCCTGAAATGTGATAATTTATTACGTATTATGATTTATTATCATTTATTACTATTATTATTTCTATTGTTATTACTGTTATTTTATTTCTAATTATTTATTACTAATTATTATTGATTAATTATTATTACTAATTATTCTTAGTACTAAATATTCGATTCCTGCCGAGTGGAAACATTTCAACGTGTTTCCTTAAACCTGTTGTCCTGTTCACCTAGCAGCAAATTGGTAGCTGGGTGTTAGTCGACTGGTGTGGGTGGCATCCTGGGTGTTAGTTGACTGGTGTGGGTGGCATCCTGGGTGTTAGTCAACTGGTGTGGGTGGCATCCTGGGTGTTAGTCAACTGGTGTGGGTGGCATCCTAGGTGTTAGTCAACTGGTGTGGGTGGCATCCTGGGTGCTAGTCAACTAGTGTGGGTGGCATCCTGGGTGTTAGTCAACTAGTGTGGGTGGCATCCTGGGTGTTAGTCAACTGGTGTGGGTGGCATCCTGGGTGCTAATCAACTAGTGTGGGTGGCATCCTGGGTGTTAGTCAACTAGTCTGGGTGGCATCTTGGGTGTTAGTCAACTAGTGTGGGTGGCATCTTGGGTGCTAGTCAACTGGTGTGGGTGGCATCTTGGGTGCTAGTCAACTAGTGTGGGTGGCATCTTGGGTGTTAGTCAACTAGTGTGGGTGGCATCCTGGGTGTTAGTCAACTAGTGTGGGTGGCATCTTGGGTGTTAGTCAACTAGTGTGGGTGGCATCCTGGGTGTTAGTCAACTAGTGTGGGTGGCATCTTGGGTGCTAGTCAACTGGTGTGGGTGTCATACTGGGTGTTAGTCAACTAGTGTGGGTGGCATCTTGGGTGCTAGTCAACTGGTGTGGGTGGCATCCTGAGTGTTAGTCAGCTGGTGTGGGTAACCAGTGTGGGTCATAAGAACATAAGAAAGGAGGAACACTGCAGGAGGCCTGTTGGCCCATACTAGGCAGGTCCTTTACAATTCATCCCTCTAACAAAACATTTGCCCAACCCAATTTTCAATACTACCCAAGAAATAAGCTCTGATGTGAAAGTCACACTCAAATCGAACCCCTCCCACTCATGTACTTATCCAACTTAAATTTGAAACTACCCAAAGTCCTAGCCTCAATAACCCAACTAGGTAGACTGTTCCACTCATCAACTACCCTATTTACAAACCAATACTTTCCTATGGCCTTTCTAAATCTAAACTTATCTAATTTAAATCCATTACTGCGGGTTCTCTCTTGGAGAGATATCCTCAAGACCTTATTAATATCCCCTTTATTAATACCTATCTTCCACTTATACACTTCGATCAGGTCTCCCCTCATTCTTCGTCTAACAAGTGAATGTAACTTAAGAGTCTTCAATCTTTCTTCATAAGGAAGATTTCTAATGCTATGTATTAATTTAGTCATCCTACGCTGAATGTTTTCTAACGAATTTATGTCCATTCTGTAATATGGAGACCAGAATTGAGCTGCATAATCTAGGTGAGGCCTTACTAATGATGTATAAAGCTGCAGTATGACCTCTGGACTTCTGTTGCTTACACTTCTTGATATAAATCCCAGTAATCTATTTGCCTTATTACGTACGCTTAGGCATTGCTGTCTTGGTTTAAGGTTGCTGCTCACCATAACCCCCAAGTCCTTTTCGCAATCTGTATGGCTAAGTTCTACATCATTTAACTTATAAGTTCTACATCATTTAACTTATGCTAGGGTTATGGGCACTCCCAAGCTTCAGAACCTTGCATTTATCTACATTGAACTGCATCTGCCACTTTTCTGACCAAGAATAGAGTTTGTTTAAATCCTCCTGAAGTTCCATAACATCTACGTTTGAATCAATTATCCTACCTATCTTTGTGTCATCAGCGAATTTGCTCATATCACTAGTAATTCCCTCATCAAGATCATTGATATATATTATAAACAACAACGGGCCCATGACTGATCCCTGTGGAACGCCACTTGTTACAGATCCCCACTCGGATTTAACCCCATTTATGGACACTCTGCTTCCTGTCAGTGAGCCATGACTCGATCCACGAGAGCACTTTTCCCCCAATGCCATGAGCTGCCACTTTCTTTAACAGTCTATGGTGTGGAACTCTATCAAAAGCCTTACTAAAATCTAAGTAAATAATATCAAATTCTTTATCGTGGTCAACAGCCTCAAAAGCTTTACTGAAGAAAGTTAATAAATTAGTTAGACAAGACTGGCCTCTTGTGAATCCATGCTGAGTATCATTAATCAAGCTATGCTTATCAAGATGGCTTCTTATAATCTCAGCTATAATTGACTCTAGTAATTTGCCTACAATTGAGGTCAGGCTTATTGGGCGGTAATTTGACGGTAACGACTTGTCCCCTGTTTTAAAAATAGGAATTACATTAGCCATCTTCCACATATCAGACACTGCACCTGTTTGAAGAGATAAATTTAAAATATTAGTTAATGGTTCACAGACTTCCATTTTGCATTCCTTTAGAACCCTTGAAAAAAACTCATCAGGACCCGGTGACTTATTTTGCTTCAGTCTGTCTATCTGCTTCACAACCATTTCACTAGTGACTGTGATGTTACATAATTTATCTTCTTCTAGCCCACTATAAAAATTAATTACTAGAATATTGTTTGTGTCTTCCTGTGTAAAAACTGAGAGAAAATAATTATTAAAAATCGAGCACATTTCATTCTCTTTGTCAGTAAGGTGCCCATAGTTATTTTTAAGGGGACCTATCTTATCTCTAACTTTTGTTCTATAGACCTGGAAAAAACTTTTTGGGTTAGTTTTAGAATCCCTAGCAACTTTAATTTCATAGTCCCTTTTAGCTTTTCTTATCCCCTTTTTAATGTCCCTCTTATTGTTAATATACTGATTCATAAGATGACCCTCACCTCTTTTGATACGCCTATAAATTCCTTTCTTATGCCCTAGTAGATATTTGAGCCTATT
Organism: Cherax quadricarinatus; assembly: GCF_038502225.1. NCBI lineage: Eukaryota > Metazoa > Arthropoda > Malacostraca > Decapoda > Parastacidae > Cherax > Cherax quadricarinatus. The sequence continues at coordinate 126,488 of NW_027195165.1, forward strand.
ATTCATCCATTTTGGGTCATTTCTATTTGATCTAATTTCTTTATATGGGATATACGTTCTTTGAGCAGCATGTATAGTGTTCAGAAAACTGTCATATTGATAGCTCACTTCGTTACCCCAGTCAACAGATGATAAGTGTTCTCTAAGCCCATCGTAATCTGCTAAGCGAAAATCTGGGACTGTTACTGAGTTATCGCTACTATCGTACTTCCATTCAATGCTAAATGTAATTGATTTGTGGTCGCTAGCACCCAGTTCCTCTTAAATTTCTAAATTATTAACAAGGGATTCATTGTTTGCCATAACTAAGTCAAGCAGGTTATTTCCCCTTGTAGGTTCTGTCACAAACTGCTTCAAAAAACAATCCTGAACTACTTCTAAGAAGTCGTATGATTCTAAATTACCAGTCAAGAAATTCCAATCAATATGACTAAAGTTAAAGTCTCCTAGAATTACTACATTATCGTGCCTTGTGGCCTTAACAATTTCCTCCCATAGTAGTCTCCCCTGGTCCCTATCTAAGTTTGGGGGACGGTATATCACTCCTAAAATCAGTTTTTCATGCCCCTCTGAAAATTCTATCCAAACAGACTCTGTATGTGTTACTTCAGACTTAATACCCGTTTGTATGCAACAGTTCAAGCGATCTCGGACATACAATGCCACCCCACCCCTCTTCCCGATGCTTCTATCTACTTGGAACAGTTTAAAACCCTGAATATGACATTCCGCAGGCATGTCCCGACTTTTTGAATTAAACCACGTCTCAGTTAAGGCAAATACATCAATGTTACCTGCACCAGCAACTAATCTCAACTCATCCATCTTATTCCTAGCGCTTCGGCAATTAGCATAATAAACATTGAAAGACTCTCCTTTCTCTTTACCCTTCCCAGGATGTGGGTCACATCCTGGGTGTTAGTCAACTGGTGTGGGTGGCATCCTGGGTGTTAGTCAACTGGTGTGGGTGGCATCCTGGGTGTTAGTCAACTGGTGTGGGTGGCATCCTGGGTGTTAGTCAACTAGTGTGGGTGGCATCCTGGGTGTTAGTCAACTGGTGTGGGTGGCATCCTGGGTGTTAGTCAACTGGTGTGGGTGGCATCCTGGGTGTTAGTCAACTAGTGTGGGTGGCATCCTGGGTGTTAGTCAACTAGTGTGGGTAGCATCCTGGGTGTTAGTCAACTAGTGTGGGTGGCATCTTGGGTGCTAGTCAACTGGTGTGGGTGGCATCCTGGGTGTTAGTCAGCTGGTGTGGGTCACATCCTGGGTGTTAGTCAACTAGTGTGGGTGGCATCCTGGGTGTTAGTCAGCTGGTGTGGGTCACATCCTGGGTGTTAGTCAACTGGTGTGGGTGGCATCCTGGGTGTTAGTCAACTGGTGTGGGTGGCATCCTGGGCGTTAGTCAACTGGTGTGGGTGGCATCCTGGGTGTTAGTCAACTGGTGTGGGTGGCATCCTGGGCGTTAGTCAACTGGTGTGGGTGGCATCCTGGGTGTTAGTCAACTGGTGTGGATGGCATCCTGGGTGTTAGTCAACTGGTGTGGATGGCATCCTGGGCGTTAGTCAACTGGTGTGGGTGGCATCCTGGGTGTTAGTCAACTGGTGTGGGTGGCATCCTGGGTGTTAGTCAACTGGTGTGGATGGCATCCTGGTCGTTAGTCAACTGGTGTGGGTGGCATCCTGGGTGTTAGTCAACTGGTGTGGGTGGCATCCTGGGTGTTAGTCAACTGGTGTGGATGGCATCCTGGTCGTTAGTCAACTGGTGTGGGTGGCATCCTGGGGGACAAGATTGAGGACTACAATGGAAATAAGGCAGACAGTCCTCGATGACGCACTGACTTTCTTGGGTTATTCTGTTTGGCTAACCCTCCGGAGTTAAAAATACAAACAGAATCTTATCTTATTATTTTTTTACACATCAATCGTCTCCCATTGGGGTATTGGGGCCCAAAAAAGAAACGCTTTAACCGTCACTTGGTTCGCTGTTTTTTTCCTGGTCCTGTAAGAGAACCTTTGAACCTCCATCCTGTTCATGTAACAGAACCTCAGAACCTCCATCCTGTTCATGTAACAGAACCTCAGAACCTCCATCCTGTTCATGTGACAGAACCTTTGAACCTCCATCCTGTTCATGTGACAGAACCTCAGAACCTCCATCCTGTTCATGTAACAGAACCTCAGAACCTCCATCTTGTTCATGTGACAGAACCTATGGACGTCCATCCTGTTCATGTGAAAGAACCTCAGAACCTCCATCCTGTTCATGTGACAGAATCTCAGAACCTCCATCCTGTTCATGTGAGAGAACCTCAGAACCTCCATCCTGTTCATGTGACAGAACCTTTGAGCCTCCATCCTGTTCATGTGACAGAACCTCAGAACCTCCATCCTGTTCATGTGACAGAACCTCAGAACCTCCATCCTGTTCATGTGAAAGAACCTCAGAACCTCCATCCTGTTCATGTGAAAGAACCTCAGAACCTCCATCCTGTTCATGTGAAAGAACCTCAGAACCTCCATCCTGTTCATGTGAAAGAACCTCAGAACCTCCATCCTGTTCATGTAACAGAACCTCAGAACCTCCATCCTGTTCATGTAACAGAACCTCAGAACCTCCATCTGTTCATGTAACAGAACCTCAGAACCTCCATCTGTTCATGTAACAGAACCTCAGAACCTCCATCCTGTTCATGTAACAGAACCTCAGAACCTCCATCTGTTCATGTAACAGAACCTCAGAACCTCCATCTGTTCATGTAACAGAACCTCAGAACCTCCATCCTGTTCATGTAACAGAACCTCAGAACCTCCATCCTGTTCATGTAACAGAACCTCAGAACCTCCATCCTGTTCATGTGACAGAACCTCAGAACCTCCATCTGTTCATGTAACAGAACCTCAGAACCTCCATCCTGTTCATGTGAAAGAACCTCAGAACCTCCATCCTGTTCATGTGACAGAACCTCAGAACCTCCATCCTGTTCATGTGACAGAACCTCAGAACCTCCATCTGTTCATGTAACAGAACCTCAGAACCTCCATCCTGTTCATGTGAAAGAACCTCAGAACCTCCATCCTGTTCATGTGACAGAACCTCAGAACCTCCATCTGTTCATGTAACAGAACCTCAGAACCTCCATCTGTTCATGTAACAGAACCTCAGAACCTCCATCCTGTTCATGTGAAAGAACCTTTGAACCTCCATCCTGTTCATGTGAAAGAACCTTTGAACCTCCATCCTGTTCATGTGAAAGAACCTCAGAACCATCCTGTTCATGTGAAAGAACCTCAGAACCTCCATCCTGTTCATGTAACAGAACCTCAGAACCTCCATCTGTTCATGTAACAGAACCTCAGAACCTCCATCCTGTTCATGTAACAGAACCTCAGAACCTCCATCCTGTTCATGTAACAGAACCTCAGAACCTCCATCCTGTTCATGTGAAAGAACCTCAGAACCTCCATCCTGTTCATGCCACAGCTTAAATATTCCCTTGTTTGCCTTAAGGTTGCACCGCGGTGCAGTGTAATGGGGTAAACATGGAGGACCGTCTCAACCAGATGAATGCAGTGCTTCAGGCGATGCAGAAGACTCTGCAGTGCAATATATGGTGAGTATACACCTGGAGTATACCTGAAGTATACCTGTTGTGTGTTTGTATGAATTAAGAAGAGTAGTAATGAAAATTATTTTTTATGAATGTTTTTAAAATTTCTTCAGGTCCCTGCTGAAGTGGATACATTTCTGTACTGAGACACATCTAATGTGTTGGAATGTGTCTTATAGATCAGTTGGACACATTTCAACTGTTTTTCTAGTGAGATGTATTTGATGCCAAGGTTTACCTGGAGAGAGTTTCGGGGGTCAACGTCTCCGCGGCCCGGTCTGTGACCAGGCCTATAATATAATTATTATGACAGTTATTTTACCAAAACTTATGACCCATGTGGGTTTAGCACTTGGCTCTTATTGTAAGAATAACACCAAGCCTTATATAATCTGTTTTCAGCCTGGATTGTTGAATAATTTGTAATTACTATTCCCATACTTATATAATCTCTGTTTTCAGCCTGGATTTGCTCAATAATCCCCTAACCACCAAATGTGGTCACTCGTTCTGTGGTGATTGTATTCAGCAAGTGGTGAAGGGCCCTCGCAACACGGCCCACTGTCCACTCTGCATGGCCAACATCACCCGCCGATCTCTGGGCCACAACAACAAAATAACCAAACTGGTTGTCCACGTGCGAAAGATCATCGACAGTATCAAGAAAGATTGCTGCTTTGAAGGTAGTTTGATGGTGACTTCGATTTTGGCTGCAATGATTTGCCAAAAACCCACACATATTGAAGGGAGGTCAAAATTTAGAATGGATGGGGTTTAAACTCATGGCAGATGAGTTCTAATTAACAAAAGACACAATACCATGACTGAAAAAATAATGGAAATAAGTCACTTTGACTTTTTTGGGGTAATTAACACGTTTCTCAGCGCTCTTTAGCCCTGGTGGGTTTAACACTTGGTTTTGATTATAATAATAATAAGTACACATGCCTTTGCTTAATTTACAAAGAGGCAAAATTATTTACAAACATTATCACCCAGTCTGCAGCAGGAATTGAACCTGCACACTCGGCATCAGAGGGTTAGAATCCGGCTATGGACTGAGAGAGAATGTTTGTATATGTTACTATGTTTGATAATTGTACAGTGGACCCCCGCATACCGTACGCATCACATAACGTTCAATCCGCATACCGCTCGCTTTTATCGCAAAAATTTTGCCTCGCATACCGCTCAAAAACCCGCTCACCGCTCTTCGTCCGAGACGCGTCCAATGTGCGCCCTTAGCCAGCCTCACATGTGCCGCCGGTGCCATTGTTTACCAGCCAGCCTCCGCGGTAACATCCAAGCATACAATCGGAACATTTCGTATTATTACAGTGTTTTTGGTGATTTTATCTGCAAAATAAGTGACCATGGGCCCCAAGAAAGCTTCTAGTGCCAACCCTACAGCAATAAGGGTGAGAATTACTATAGAGATGAAAAAAAAGATCATTGATAAGTATGAAAGTGGAGTGCGTGTCTCTGAGCTGGCCAGGTTGTATAATAAACCCCAATCAACCATCGCTACTATTGGTGGTACAGCTGCTGCTGCTGCTGCTGTACCACCGTCAGCTGCTGCTGCTGTTGCACTGTCAGCTGCTGCTGCTGCTGCACTGTCAGCTGCTGCTGCTGCTGTACCACCGTCAGCTGCTGCTGTAGTACCGTCTGCTGCTGCTGTAGCATCGTCTGCTGCTGCTGTACCACTGTCAGCTGCTGCTGTAGTACTGTCTGCTGCTGCTGTAGCATCGTCTGCTGCTGCTGTAGCACTGTCAGCTGCTGCTGCTGCTGTAGCACTGTCAGCTGCTGCTGCTACTGTAGCACTGTCAGCTGCTGCTGCTGGTGTAGCACTATTGTTGGTGTGGCTTATTGAGAATACCAAGAAACAATTAACCCCAGAGGATTTGCCACCCAGGATAACCCAAAAAAGTCAGTGTCATCGAAGACTGTCTAACTTATTTCCATTGGGGTCCTTAATCTTGTCTCCCAGGATGCAACCCACACCAGTCGACTAACACCCAGGTGAACAGGGAAAAAGGCCTGCAACTAGTGCTCATATTGGTGAATTTAAAGCCAGCAAAGGTTGGTTTGAGAGATTTAAGAATCGTAGTGGCATACACAGTGTGATAAGGCCTGTTCTGGAAGAAAATACCAAACAGGACCTACAGTACTCAGGAGGAAAAGGCACTCCCAGGACACAGTGTCTCATCAGTCATTGCTGCATCTTCAATAAAGGTAAGTGTCATTTATTCTTCATTTAGTAGAGTAGTACATGCACAATATATATTGTGCATGTACTACTCTACTATTGTGCATGTATCCTTCTCTTTGTGTGTAGGAAAATGTATATTTCATGTGGTAAAAAAAATTTTTTCATACTTTTGGGCGTCTTGCACGGATTAATTTGATTTCCATGATTTCTTATGGGGAAAATTCATTCGCATACCGATCATTTCGCATAACAATGAGCCCTCTTGCACAGATTAAAGTCGCTATGCGGGGGTTACCTGGTTACCTGGAGGTTATTCCGGGGATCAACGCCCCCGCGGCCCGGTCCATGACCAGGCCTCCTGTATTTACGTGTACCTGTACCTCAATAAGCTTACGTACTTACATGTATTGATAATAATGGCAGACACGTTAAACATGTTTTGCAAATAAAAGCCTTTATTGTGACCATTATTTTCATTGTCGCTTAGGGGTTAACCCGTAAACGGTCCAAACGTATATATACTTTTTTTCAACATTTGAAAGTATGTAAAAAAAGTAGATCTTCTTTTTGTTTTTCTACATTTGAAAATGTGTAAAAAACTTTGATCTACCTTTTTTTTTTTTGTTATATTTGAAAATGTGTAAAAAACTTAGATCTACTTTTGTAGCTCTACACATGTGAACGTAGATCTGCTGGGACCGTTTACGGGTTAAACTCACAGCACACAAGTCAATACAGTGGACCCCCGCATAACGATTACCTCCGAATGCGACCAATTATGTAAGTGTATTTATGTAAGTGCATTTGTACGTGTATGTTTGGGGGTCTGAAAGGACTAATCTACTTCACAATATTCCTTATGGGAACAAATTCGGTCAGTACTGGCACCTGAACATACTTCTGGAGTGAAAAAATATCGTTAACCGGGGGGTCCACTGTATTTCAACTTTACGATGGTGTGGCGACAATTACTTTGGAGATAAAACTTAAGATAATTACCCAACATGAAGGTGGGAAGTCCTTAACTTTAATTCGTTTATTCATTTTTCAGTAACGGTATTTCGTTACACTAATTATTTGTTTATTTACTTATTCAGTGATAGTAGTTATTTACTTATTTATCATATATTCATTCTCGACTTACATTATTTGCAACTTACAACGGGTTCGTCAGAACTTAACCAACATTGTAAGTCGAGGACCTCCTGTATGTAAATTTGTCATGATATTTGATGTAACATTTATTGTGGCGTATCTTTCAGTTACCCCATCAAAGTACCGGCCAAGACCTCGACCGGTGATCAGCGCCGAGGAGGATGACTCAGAGAACGAGGAGAATGACGAGCCCAGACGAGGCACTCGCAAGAGAGGCATAACAGATCACTATAACCCAGAAGTCTATATACCTAAGCCTAGAGCACGATCAGCCAAGCAGAGAATCTTAACCTCCAACAGTAACCAAGGTAAGTTATGATATAAACCTTGGTAATGGTTTGTTTTTTTATTAACACATCGGCCATTTCCCACCAAGGCAAGGTGACCCAAAAAAGAAGAAACACCTTCATCATTACTCACCCCATCACTGTCTTGCCAGAGGCATGTCTACACTACAGTTCAAAAACTAACATATCTCCACCCCTCCTTCAGAGTGCAGGCACTGTACTTCTCACCTCCAGGACTCAAGTCCAGCTAACCAGTTTCCCTGAATCCTTAAATAATATTCCATTATTGTAAAGTTTTAGGTCTGGATTTCGATGAGTATTTGGATTTTGGAAAGTATTTCAATTTAGCTGTTAATTATTTTGTACTCACAGGGTAGGTATAGGATGCATAATAGAGATATTATATTAACTAAATTAACTAGATTATTTAATATTTTCAGATGTGAGTGTGCACACAGACAAACCCCAGACACAGGAGTCTGTGGCTGGTATCAACGACCCCAAGAAACCTCTCGCTGTGGATGTCATATCCGAAGAACATTCTTACTCATCTCCGAGCAAACAGGAACCCCAAGCAAGGAAGAGCTTGATACCCTCTTTCACTCGTGGGAGGGGCACTCGCAGCTCGGGCAATGGGCAGCTGTTATCTGGCAAGGCTAAACCTACAAGTGGTGCAAGAGGAAATGCTGCTCCACTGTCAAGAAAACTGACTAAAGACAATGGCAAACCAGTCACCACATATGGCAAGAAAGATACAAAAGGAGATGAACTTATATCTGTGAGTCAGCAGATGGAAGATGCGTTGCTACTCCCTGGGGAACTTATTAAAAGCAACGAGCAGTCTACTGATCATCTTAGTGAAAAACTGGGCAGGGAAAAACCGGCGGACAAGGTTGCAAAATGGCTCTGCAACAGCAGAGAAGTCGGCTTCCAGATAGGAGCCTCACATTCAACCGATACCACTTCCACCACCGATTCTGAATCCTCTCGGGTCTTTAACCAGGCTAAAAGTGTTGCTCTCGGTGATCAAAATTCTCAGCAGGCATCAGGGCCAAATAATTCCAGTATTAAAACAGGTATTAAAAGATTAATTTGCTCAAATAAATCTTCTTCCACATTATCCAACAAAAAAAGTGAAGATAGCTTAGTATCCTCTCTCACTGGTTCGAAAAAGTTCTTCAAATCTAAGACCAATACAGAAAATCTCGAACGTGATTCACCGGACTCTCAGGCTGATATAGAAACTCAGATATTTAATCCCAATGATCTTATTACTGGGACTCCTAGTGATCCTTTTAAATTTATTCCTAGTCAGAAGACACCGGAAAATAGGAAGACTGTAAAAACAGGTCATGGGGTTGGAACAAGAGCTAGAGGGAAGGTGAATGTGAGTCGGGGGTCGAGTGAGGGGCCGGGGGTAGAGGCAGAGGTATACTGGTCATGCAGGGAAGATTTGCCAAAATAGATGATAGTATTGTTAATTCTGATATGAGTGTTAATTCCACTACCCAGAAGCATAGCACGCCCATTGCCAGAGGTGCTAAACACAACCACAATGTTGATCTCAGTGTTATAAAACCACTCGATACTAGCATAGCTTTGTCTCACACGAAGCAAATCGAATCGGTCATCGTACAAAATCATGACGATGATGATGGCCATTACGACTTACCAGATAGTTGTCCTGTTGTCACCAAGAATGAGTTCGATGTCCTCATTTCGGATGCAAAAGACATTGAACGGTGTGATGATGGTATTCATGCTTCGCAACCCAAAGGAGACGGCTTAGTCAATGACGGTAAAGATGAGAACCTAATCTTCATAACTCCTGCTCAAGGTGGTGAAGATTTACCCAATACTAGCAGCAAAGACCAAGGTAAAAAGGTAGTTAAAAAGAGAACTAATGATGAGAGTGTACACGAGATAGGAGCAAAGAAGAAACCAAAGACAAAGAAACAGCAGACTATCTCGAGTGATGATAGTCTTAATAGTAATAACGGTAAATTAAACACTATTAAGAATCCAAAATCCAAAGCTGAAAAAGCTAAAGAGGAAGTGGAAGCGATTTGCTCTATGTTTGAGGATATTGACAACTACCAATTAAATACCTTGTCAGTGGAAGAGGAAGAGAAGAACAAGAAGAATAAAGAGCAGGAAAAAGAAAGAATAATGAGGCAAAATCTCTCTCTAATGGCTCAAACTCATGAAAATACTCATCTCAACAAGACTATTCCATCTTTGATGCCCAAAAGTGAGAAATTGATGCCACCCCCAAAAGCGCCCACTAGAAACAGAAAAGTACGGTTTAACGCTAATGCTTCTGCTAAACCGAGTGAAGTTCCCAGTTATGAGGAGTCTGTGCCATCAACATCAACTAGGTCATCGGGGAAGACCACCATTGCCGACGCTTGCAAAACCTCCCGCAATGTAAGATATGCTTCAGAAATTAAATCGAAGCTAATGGACACCAGTAAAGTCGTTGCTGTCTCGGTTAATGTGAAATATGCCAAGTCGCCTGGATGGTCGCACGTTGAAGGTGCCCGCAGAGATCTGAAAGTCCGGCAGGCGAGTCTTAACATAACAGGAGGTGAACAACGCAGTATCAATGATTCACGAACTGAGGGAGGAACCAGCAGACACTCCATCACTACCCTGGCTTCTTCAGTAGAGACTAATGTGACTATTGATGAAGAAACTCAAGATTTCGATGTTGAACATCTGTCGTCATCTCAGAGTAAGAGAGATCGAGTCAAGAAGTTGAAGGAGATAGTCTCTCAGTTACAAGAAGATGAGAAAGAACAGAATGAAGACAGTAAGAAATCCAGAGGAGATAATAAAGACAGTAAAAAGCCAGATGCACAGCAGAAGTTACTGCTAAATAGAAATATTAACCTCAGCAGAGAGAATCAGTCAGAGCACACTAAACCCTCACTACCATTATGTGCAGAAACAGAGACATTTTGCATTGATGATGACTTTGACACTGGCAAATCTGATGTTAGCATTCCCTCAAAATCTTCCATGAAATCCTTGTCTCGATCATTGTCAACATTGAGTAGGAAGAGAAGCCCTAAATCTATTCCAGTAGAACACAAGGATCAAACTCCTCAAAAACCTGTCAAAATTAAAAGCAAAATTTCAAATATACCAAAACCAGGAAGGAGAACATTTTCCTTGAAAGCTACCACACAAGACCTTCATGTTTTGCACAGCAATGACCCGATTAATGAAGTTGCAAATGTTGAAGAGTGTGCAGTTGACATGGTTCCTGCAGGAGATAATGTGGAAATGTTAGCACTGCAAGGTAACGCTACAGAGGAACTCAAAGACAAGACAACATTCTTACCATCAAATTCAACAGTTGTGAGCAAGCCATGTGTCCCCCATCACACCATAAGCCCCAGTTCCGTACTAGAAGCATCATCCACACCTTTTTTATCCAGACGTGAAGCTATCAAGGATGTTTCCAGTGCGATGTCTCCGATCTCACAGAAATTGTCTTCCAAGATTCCAAACTCTCAGTCTCGCACAGACCGCCACTTACAGTTGGTGCCATTTAAACTAGTGGGTTCACTCTGCTCTAAAAGGTATGTTGAGTAGACAAGTTATTATCAAATCTTAAGCCGCTTTCAAATCTTTCTCTATGTTGATAAAACAAGCTACTTTCAAATCTTTCTATGCATTTTGACTTTTCATGGGGACTGCCTTGCTACTGGTGACAGGCTTTTGATTCCAAGACATAATAGACTGGTTTAATTGTACGTTTAACTGCCTTGATTTTCAATGTTTATTGCAGTTTATCTGCAAACTGTGTGTACACTGCTGTATTAGGTGTACAGTAGAGTAATTCAGTGGTTTTTACTACTTTGTTTTTTTAGATAATCTGGTTTAATGGTCCACTCCTGCAGTCCTCCCTGTTAGTCTGCTGTATGGAAGGTTTACTGTACTCTCTTAAAATCTAGTCTGAATGCCACTTATCACCTTGCTACTGTATATTACTTCTGGCCTTACTGCTTCTAAATAAACATGATAATAATAATAGTAATAATGATAATAACTATCAATAATAATATTAATGCAGTTGAGAATCCTTTATCTGAAATGCCTGAGGCTGTAAGTATTTCAGATTTCAGATATTTTTGTGTTTTCTAATATTTATATATTTGCGAAACCAATCAGAAAATGTCCCTAGGGATCCATGCCCTTTTGTTATTATAATAAAGGACCTGCTGTGGATACTGAAACTGTGGATAGTAGTGAACTCTATAGAGTTCACTACTATCTATAAGTCCTGTACATGCTTATTATAAAGTTTAATTGATAAATTATGCACAATAAATGGAGAATTATAACTTTTTCACTGATGGGAAACACTTCAAGGCTTCTTTAGACTGTAAACAACTTCCACCATAACTTTTTTGCACTTCAAGGCCATTATTGAGAAAAATTAATGGTTATTTTTGTTATTTTCGGGCCATGGTAAACCGCTGATACTGGACCCTCAGATACAGGGGTTCTGTTATTACATATACCTTAAAGCTTCGATTTATAATTTGGTAGGGTGTGCAAAAGAAGAAAATTAAAAGTGAATACAGGAAAGAGTAAGGTTATGAGGATAAAAATATTAGGTGATGAAAGATTGGATATCAGATTGGAGGGAGAGAGTATGGAGGAGGTGAACGTATTCAGATATTTGGGAGTGGACGTGTCAGCGGATGGGTCTATGAAAGATGAGGTGAATCATAGAATTGATGAGGGGAAAAGGGTGAGTGGTGCACTTAGGAGTCTGTGGAGACAAAGAACTTTGTCCTTGGAGGCAAAGAGGGGAATGTATGAGAGTATAGTTTTACCAACCCTCTTATATGGGTGTGAAGCGTGGGTGATGAATGTTGCAGCGAGGAGAAGGCTGGAGGCAGTGGAGATGTCATGTCTGAGGGCAATGTGTGGTGTGAATATAATGCAGAGAATTCGTAGTTTGGAAGTTAGGAGGAGGTGCGGGATTACCAAAACTGTTGTCCAGAGGGCTGAGGAAGGGTTGTTGAGGTGGTTCGGACAAGTAGAGAGAATGGAGCGAAACAGAATGACTTCAAGAGTGTATCAGTCTGTAGTGGAAGGAAGGCGGGGTAGGGGTCGGCCTAGGAAAGGTTGGAGGGACGGGGTAAAGGAGGTTTTGTGTGCGAGGGGCTTGGACTTCCAGCAGGCGTGCGTGAGCGTGTTTGATAGGAGTGAATGGAGACGAATGGTTTTTAATACTTGACGTGCTGTTGGAGTGTGAGCAAAGTAACATTTATGAAGGGGTTCAGGGAAACTGGCAGGCCGGACTTGAATCCTGGAGATGGGAAGTACAGTGCCTGCACTCTGAAGGAGGGGTGCTAATGTTGCAGTTTAAAAACTGTAGTGTAAAGCACCCTTTTGGCAAGACAGTGATGGAGTGAATGATGGTGAAAGTTTTTCTTTTTCGGGCCACCCTGCCTTGGTGGGAATCGGCCAGTGTGATAATAAAAATAATAAATAAGTATTTATATTGTTTGTTACTGAGGTGTTTGGGGCTGGTAACCTATTTTCCCCATTAATACCTGTGTTGTGGCTGTAGGTGCTCTCCTGGACTGTAATGTTTTGGATCTAATTTTATTTTTTGATGATAGAGTGGACTGTGTAATTTTAAATGAGCTCTTTCTCTTCTCTTTTGTTTGTCATTGTCTAACTCTCTTATTCTCTCTTGTATTCACTCCCTATTCTCCCATTTGCTTCTGTATTCTCACCCATCATTCAGTATCTGACACATGATATGGGTGACAGAAATAGGACTCCCTCTCCCATCCCTACTCTCCCTCTCTTCTATTTTTTATCTCATTCACTCTTTTTCTCTCCCTCTCTACCATTTCCTTCCCCCATTCTCTCTTATTCTCTCCTTCTCCCATTCTCTCTTATTCTCTCCTTCCCCCATTCTCTCTTATTCTCTCCTTCCCCCATTCTCTCTAATTCTGTCCCTCTCCCATTCCCTTCCTCACGCCCATTTCTTCCCTCCCTCCTGAAGGTTGTTGTGGAACAAACTACAGTGTGGGAAGGAAGTATGGTGTCATTCCACAATTCCTGATCAATCTTAACCACATGAACCATCCTCTTGAGCATGTTCCTCTTCAACAGTTGCAGAACAGTAGTGGACAGTGTCAATCCCGTTGAATCGGCCGGGGGCGTTGGACGTGACTTTTGTCTGCACACAGTCCCTTGTGAAGTATATCAAGTGCTCATGAAATATATGTCGTTTTTACTCTCACAACAGCAACATACGTGAGTATATCAGCGCATATTTATTCTATTTCGGTTCTGTGGATTCAGAAGACATAATCCTAGCAATACAGTGGACCCCCGGTTAACGATATTTTTTCACTCCAGAAGTATGTTCAGGTGCCAGTACTGACCGAATTTGTTCCCATAAGAAATATTGTGAAGTAGATTAGTCCATTTCAGACCACCAAACATACACGTACAAACGCACTTACTTAAATACACTTACATAATTGGTCGCATTCGGAGGTAATCGTTATGCGGGGGTCCACTGTAATTGAGAAAATACAACAAGGTGATGAATACATGAGGGCCCCACTTTACAGCATTTTGCTAATACATCAGTTGACCCTCAAATTTAGTCGTGCCTTTTCTGTATGCATAACTATTTTTATTATCTATAAAATGTATTGTTAATATTTTTGGGTGTCTGGAATGGTTTAATTGGATTTACATTATTTCCTATGGGAAATATTAACAAAACATACATTTTATAGATAAAAATAGTTTTGCATACAGAAAAGGCACGACTAAATTCGAGGGTCCACTGTACATCAGTTTTCATTTCTAGCCATTGTTTATTTATTCAGACTTGATACAATAAATATACAGTGGACCCCCGGCTTACAATATTATTTCATTCCAGAAGTATGTTCAGGTGCCATTACTGAACGAATTTGCTCCCATAAGGAATATTGTGAATTAGATTAGTCCATTTCAGACCACTAAACATACACGCACAAACGCACTATAATAAATACACTTACATAATTGGTCGCATTGGGAGCTGATCGTAAAGCAGGGGTCCACTGTATTTACCACTCATAAGCTAAAGACAAAAATATTTTAAGGTAAGTATTGTGTGTACTGTGTATGCAGTTTTTAGGCCTGGCTCAATTGCTCACTTAATATATGATAGTGTAAACTTGTTATCAGGCTTTTATATCTGTTTGAAAGTGAGAAAAAGCTGTGATTCAATTTACAGCAATTTTTGTTTTACAGCAGTAGCCTTAACCTGCTGTATAAGCAGGGCCCTCCTGTACAGCAGTAGCCTGGAACCTAACCTGCTGTGTAAGCAGGGCCCTCCTGTACAGCAGTAGCCTTAACCTGCTGTATAAGCAGGGCTCTCCTGTACAGCAGTAGCCTGGAACCTAACCTGCTGTGTAAGCAGGGCCCTCCTGTACAGCAGTAGTCCAGAACCTAACCTGCTGTGTAAGCAGGGCCCTCCTGTACAGCAGTAGTCCAGAACCTAACCTGCTGTATCAGCAGGGCCCTCCTGTACAGTAGTAGTCCAGAACCTAACCTGCTGTATAAGCAGGGCCCTCCTGTACAGCAGTAGTCCAGAACCTAACCTGCTGTATCAGCAGGGCCCTCCTGTACAGCAGTAGTCCAGAACCTAACCTACTGTATCAGTAGGGCCCTCCTGTACAGCAGTAGTCCAGAACCTAACCTGCTGTATAAGCAGGGCCCTCCTGTACAGCAGTAGTCCAGAACCTAACCTACTGTATCAGCAGGGCCCTCCTGTACAGCAGTAGTCCAGAACCTAACCTACTGTATCAGCAGGGCCCTCCTGTACAGCAGTAGCCTGAAACCTAACCTGTTGTGTAAGCAGGGCCCTCCTGTACAGCAGTAGTCCAGAACCTAACCTACTGTATCAGCAGGGCTCTCCTGTACAGCAGTGGCCTGAAACCTAACCTGCTTTGTAAGCAGGTCCCTCCTGTATAGGAGTAGCCTGGAACCTAACCTGCTGTGTAAGCAGGGCCCTCCTGTACAGCAGTAACCTGGAACCTAACCTGCTGTGTAAGCAGGGCCCTCCTGTACAGCAGTAACCTGGAACCTAACCTGCTGTGTAAGCAGGGCCCTCCTGTATAGGAGTAGCCTGGAACCTAACCTGCTGTGTAAGCAGAGCCCTCCTGTATAGGAGTAGCCTGGAACCTAACCTGCTGTGTAAGCAGAGCCCTCCTGTACAGCAGTAACCTGGAACCTAACCTGCTGTGTAAGCAGGGCCCTCCTATAGTGTGAATTTTGATTAAGTGTGAAACTAATTAATGCTAGTTTCCCCCCCAAACTCTTCAGATCATTTGCAAAAATTGTAAATATTTCAAATAGTATGATTTGAGTAGTGCGGCTGTTTCACAGGATTCATTATTCACTCTAAAAATCGAAGCTGGCTGTAAACACACTTCATGACGAAATACAGTGGACCCCCCTGTTTACGATCACCTCCCAATGCGACCAATTATGTAATTGTATTTTTGTAGGTGCGTTTGTACGTGTATGTTTGGGGGTCTGAAATGGACTAATCTAATTCACAATATTCCTTATGGGAACAAATTCATTCAGTACTGGCACCTGAGCATACTTCTGGAATGAAATAATATCGTAAACCGGGGGTCCACTGTATTATTGGGATTTAATAAAACTCTACATCTGTTTATCACCTAGGTAGAGTGACTTGAAAAGGAGGACACTTTCATCATCATTCACTCAATCACTGTCTTGTGAGAAGCATGCTGACATGACAGTTTTAATGACCCACTCAACTGTAACATCCCCATGCATCCTTCAGAGTGCAGGCACTGTACTTCCCACCTCAGTGCCTGCACTCTAGAGGGGTGTGAGGATGTTGCACATCAAAGGGTCATCTGAACTACAGTGTCAAAACACCTCTGACAAGGCAGTGATTGCATGAATGATGGTGAAAGCATTTCTTCTTTTACAGTTCACCGTGCCTCAGTGGGAGACAACCATTGTGTTAAAAAATAAATAAAACCTTGTTCTTCAATGTATATCTTTTGTATTTAAAGTTCTGTATTCCTTGTCTTCTCAAAAGTAAAATTCATATGAATTTACGAACTATGAGCTGTTATTCTGCCTGATATAGCCGAGCCAAATAAATACACCCTTGTATTCGTTTGGTTGATAAATATCACACATGGGTGGCGACGTATACAGGTCCACATCCCTTTATCCAAATCCCTTGGGGCCAGTGTTGTTTAGAATTTTAGAATTTTTCGAAGTTCAGAATGATTCTCAACGCTGTCACGTGGTGGCGTAACCCAGCACTGAGATGACCGATGCTCTGCACTCCACCAAAAACTTTTGGTTTTCGGAACTTTTCCAATTTCAGAATTTTGGATAAAGGGTTATGGACCTGTATTGCAAATACAGGCGCCCCTCTATTTACGATGGGGGCTACATTTTGATGGATTCGACTTATGAACCCATCGTAAGTTGAAAATATCGTAAATCGAATATGAATATGATATTCTAAAAAAACTGAGTACAGAAATGACTGCATCCTCTCCTCACTTAACGTCGGTAAATAAAATCATCACTAAGTGAGGATCACACTATAATGGTAGTGGGTTTGTGTCAACCATCTTTGATAGTGTTTTAATATCACATTTGCACCATTTATAACATTTCTGGTATATTTTTAAATGTTTATACAGCAGTGTACTGTACATTGTAATAAACAGAATATAGGAAATCAGCTCTAATATACATTATTTGGGTATTCATACTGGTCAGAGAGCCCATCGTAAGTCCAAGTCGTCAGTAAACGAGTATGTTGCTAAGTGAGGAGAGGCTGTACTGTGACTAAAGAAATAAACCAATAATTACTGTAACTAAGTACCAGTATTGAAAGGTAAATAAATGACTGCAAGTTAGTGACTTGTCACCTTCATATTGGGTAATTATCTTAAGTTTCACCTCCAAAGTAATTGCTGCCGCACCATCGTAAAGTTGAACCATTGTAAGTCAAGGAGCACCTGTACATGATTATTATCTTCAGGAGCCTACCACAGATGATTAAGTCATGTGTTGTACGTATGTTGAAGCCACAATTCACTTTTTACTTTGCTGATCAACCAGGTTATGACTAAAAAAAATTTACTGCATACTATGTTGTATCATGATTACAAGTCAGATTTATAATCTTGTGGTTTTTATATCTGCAGGGCTTGTACAACTGCAGCCTGTGGTGCCAAGATGCCTCTGGAATCTGCTGAACCTTTGCTGTCTACCAGTAACATTGCTGCTCCAGTTGAACCTAAGAAGCAAGATGTTGGGCCTAGCAATGAAGAACAACAAACTAGCAATCAAGAAGATAGACCTATCAATCAAGAACATAGCACTCAAGAACCTACCAATCAAGAAGAACCTAGCACTCTAGAACCTACCAATCGAGAAGAACCTAGCACTCAAGAACCTACCAATCAAGAAGAACCTAGCACTCTAGAACCTACCAATCGAGAAGAACCTAGCACTCTAGAACCTACCAATCGAGAACAACCTAGCACTCAAGATTTACTTAGCATTCAAAAAAACGGACTTGACCAATATGTATCTAATAATCAACTGTCGTCAAATAAGCATGAAGCCAGGGCCGAGAAAACGACAGAAAACTCCTTTTCCAACGTGAAATTAATGGGGGATTTTAACCAGCTACCCATGATACCCACAGCTGTCCACTCTAACCAGGGGAATGAGGTGGTACCCAGCAGTTACTCCACTGAGGAAATGGATGTAGCAATCCCGCTACCTACTGATAAAATTGATACCCATGTCAAAACTCTGCAGTCCCCAGATACTGGTGATCAGCAGGAAATGCCAGCCTGTGATGTAGACACAGATGCAAATCGGGAAACGTCTGCTAATAAAACACATGACGAGCATGTTGAGGATTTATGTATTGATTTAGCACCATTGGGATCATGCTCTCAGTCATCAGAGATATTGATTGATAATTATGCACTGATGACTTGCAATAATAGTTCTTCAGCATGTCAGACGCAGAACACAGAGAGCAGCCAACAGTCGGCAAGTCTCCTGGCTGATGTTGCTGATGGCAGGATGACACGAGCCAGGCGTGCTTGTTGCGCAAGCGGAAGTGCAAAAGCAGACGAGAAGCCAGCGGAAAAGACCGAAAGGAGATTACAGGGAAACCAAAAAAACAAAGAAAAATGTGCAATAACAAAAACAATTCTTAGCAATGAGTTGGTGGATGTTGAAAAGGAAAATTTAAAAAAGAATGGCAAAATACACCCGGCCATTAATAGACCACGAAGGAAACCTTTACAGTCAGGGCAGCCAGTGCTGGAAAATATCATGTCCCAAGTCATGAAAGATGGCAAGATACCACCCAATGAGAAGGACGAAGTGACTTTAATACAAAGCAGTTTACCCCAGGAGAGTCAGAAAATTGTATCTTTGTTTCCCACAGACTCTGTGAAAAGTTCAAACAAAGGTCAGAGGAACGAAATGATGGCAGGTAGTCCGGCGAAAGATAAAGATTTGGAAGAGACGGATAATGATAGTCCACTGAGAAGTTCATTCGATATGACTAGACGAAAGTTCAAAAGAATTCGTCGGCCATCAACTTCAGGATCCAGCTGTGAGGACAGTGATTTGGAAGTGATCATTCCTCCAGTAAAACGTAAAGCTAAATCCATTTCCAGCAGCGGCAGCAGTAACCAATCCTCTGCGGTTCAGAAGAAACGGAATATGAAAGTTGAGATTGAGCAAGAGTATCCTGTCGACTCTGAGGAGATGAGAGATCTGGAGAGGCTTGACCAAAATGTCTGGGAATTTTTTGGGCACCCAGATGAAGGTATAAATAAAAAAGAAGTCAACCAAAATTCCCACGTCATCGATGATTTGGACTCCAACCAAACGGACCACGACGAGCTTCCACCGGCAACTCTCTCCATCCCCTCTGATGATGAGGAGATGTCCAGCACAGCTGATGTTATACGCAATGTCAACGCTGACATGTTACTAATTAAACAAATGCGTGAGGAAAAATTGAAGGTTCCTGAAGTGACCACTGACATGTCATCGCAGGAATCTGTAATATCCACCAACACAGTCCTCTCTGTTACCACAAATAAATTGTTTACAAAGGTCGATAAATCCCTTACTAAAGCCGAAGCTCTTCTAGATAGAGACGGTATAATGTTTGAAGATCTGTGCACACCTGTAGAGGCAAAGAACAGCTGTGCACCAGACATGAGCAACAGCATAAAACCCAACACAACACCACCAACAAGCAGTAAAGATAACAGAGGTAAATATGTATGTGGGTTTGGAGTGTGTGAGCAAGGGGTCATTTAACAAGGTATGCAGAGGGGAAGTTGGTTACTAGATTTGAGTCCTGGAGGTGGGAAGTACAGTACCTGTACTCTGAAGGATGAGTGAGGATGTTACAGTTCTGGAGGTGGGAAGTACAGTACCTGTACTCTGAAGGATGAGTGAGGATGTTACAGTTCTGGAGGTGGGAAGTACAGTACCTGTACTCTGAAGGATGAGTGAGGATGTTACAGTTCTGGAGGTGGGAAGTACAGTACCTGTACTCTGAAGGATGAGGGAGGATGTTACTGTTCTGGAGGTGGGAAGTACAGTACCTGTACTCTGAAGGATGAGTGAGGATGTTACAGTTCTGGAGGTGGGAAGTACAGTACCTGTACTCTGAAGGATGAGTGAGGATGTTACTGTTCTGGAGGTGGGAAGTACAGTACCTGTACTCTGAAGGATGAGTGAGGATGTTACAGTTCTGGAGGTGGGAAGTACAGTACCTGTACTCTGAAGGATGAGTGAGGATGTTACAGTTCTGGAGGTGGGAAGTACAGTACCTGTACTCTGAAGGATGAGTGAGGTGGTTACCGTTCTGGAGGTGGGAAGGGTACCTGTACTCTGAAGGATGAGTGAGGATGTTACAGTTCTGGAGGTGGGAAGTACAGTACCTGTACTCTGAAGGAGAGTGGGAAGTTCTGGTGGGAAGTACTAGATGAAGGATTGAGTACAGTTCTGGAGGTGGGAAGTACAGTACCTGTACTCTGAAGGATGAGTGAGGATGTTACTGTTCTGGAAGTAGGAAGTACATTGCCAGTACTCTAAAGAATGAGTGAGGATGTTACAGTTATGGAGGTGGGAAGTACACTAGTACAGTGCCTGTATTCTGTAGGATGAGTGAGGATGTTACACTTCTGGAGTTGGGAAATACAGTGCCTGTACTCTGAAGGATGATTGAGAATGTTATAGTTCAGAGGGCCATCTGAACCATGGTGTCATCACATTCCTGAAAGACAGTCACTGAATGATTGATGGTGAATGTATTTTCCTCTTTATGCCATCCTGACACAGCAAATGAGGCTAAAAAAAATTGTCTTGTGCAGAAGATAAAAATCAGTAATAATGGGTATTAATATTTTTTATATTTTCCCTATTTATTGTTGTTTTTCCTGTACAGACGAAGATGTGGATAGTGAAGTGAAGGATGGTGAAGCAGAGGATTGTGAAGCGGAGGATGAGGACGAAGTGGATAATGTTAGCCACAGTAGTGCATACTCTTCCCAGAGTGAAGCAGTCAGTACTCAGAAGCAACAGCAAGTCAAGGTACTACTTCTACATGTACCACTTGACTGGTTAGCCTGAATATTTCCGTCCCCCAGCCACTGTGTCAACCCTACGAGTTTAGCACTTACCCATGAATATAATGTTACGTTCTGTATTTTCATTTGAATATAGTGACTATGAAGTGGGATTGTATTTGTTGGTATTAGTTCTAACTTGTTGGTATTAGATGTGACCAGAATATTTAACTCTTCTCTCATTTTAATTGGTAATTGTTCACTGTTAACTTCGTATCTCACCTCTTTGTTTTTTAAGCAACGAGGGATCTGGACCTCGCTTTCCTCTCTTCTCTCTCCCCTCTCCTCTCCTCCTCCCTCCCTCTCCCCTCAGTTGAACTTTGCTACCTCCCTCTCCCCTGACGCTGTATAATCCCCTACTTGTTTATAATATGCTCTGTCCTCAACAGGATGAGGTTGAAATGCTGAAGGCCAGGGTCCGAGAGCTGGAGGCAGCAATGGTCAAGAAGAATGCTGCTGAAGCAGGTGAGGTGGATAAATTATCTTATGTTGTATAGATTATATTGTATAGATTGTATTATATAGATTGTATTGTATAGATTATATTGTATAGTTTATATTGTATAGATTATACAATAATGTTGCAGTTTTATAACTGTAGTGTAAGCATGCCTCAGGCAAGACAGTGATGGAGTGAATGATGATGAAAGTTTTTCTTTTTCGGGTCACTCTATTTTGGTGGGAAACTGCCGATGTGTTAATTAAAAAAAAGAATTATATGTATAGATTATATTGTATAGACTTTCTCTTAGCCTGGGATACCAAATTTTCAGTTATATAATTGACTGAATGTTCAGTAGGCACATTTTACATAGTTTTTGGGACTTGATGAGCTGTTGGAGTGCGAGCAGGGTAATATTTTGTGAAGGGATTCAGGGAAACCCGTTAGTCGGACTTGAGTCCTGGAGGTGGGAAGTACAATGCCTGCACTCTGAAGGATGGGTTTGGGATATTTGCTGTTTTCAGAAATATATAAGCTGTTGTATCTACGTGCCTCTGGCAAGGCAGTAGTAGTGTGAATGATGGTGAAAGTGTTTCTTTTTGGGTCACCTTACCTTGGTGAGAGATGACGGGTGTGTTAAAAAATAAACAACAGAGTGTGAAATATCTCAAGAAATTGTAATGGCACAATTGTAAACAGCATGGAGGGTTCAAACCCATGGTAAGCCAGTGCTAAGACTAGCAGGCAAGTGTGCTAACCACTGAACCAAGCTCCAAATTCTCTACATAATTTCACACCATACATTTCCCTCAGACATAATATCTCCACTGCCTCCTGGGTGTTTGGAACGGATTAATTGGATTTACATTATTTCTTATGGGAAATATTACAACACGCATGGCTTATGGAGGAAGAATTCTGTTCCACTTCCCCATGGAGATAAGAGGAAATAAACAAGAACAAGAACTAGAAAGAAAATAGAAGAAAACCCAGAGAGGTGTGTATATATATGTTTGTACATGTATGTGTAGTGTGACCTAAGTGTAAGTAGAAGTAGCAAGATGTACCTGAAATCTTGCATGTTTATGAGACAGAAAAAAGGACACCAGCAATCCTACCATCATGTAAAACAATTACAGGCTTTCGTTTTACACTCACTTGGCAGGACAGTAGTACCTCCCTGGGTGGTTGTTGTCTACCAACCTACTACCACAGGATGGTAGTACCTCCCTGGGTGGTTGCTGTCTACCAACCTACTACCACAGGATGGTAGTACCTCCCTGGGCGGTTGTTGTGTACCAACCTACTACCACAGGATGGTAGTACCTCCCTGGATGGTTGCTGTCTACCAGCCTACTACCACAGGACGGTAGTACCTCCCTGGGTGGTTGCTGTCTACCAACCTACTACCACAGGACAGTAGTACCTCCCTGGGAGGTTGCTGTCTACCAACCTACTACCACAGGATGGTAGTACCTCCCTGGGTGGTTGCTGTCTACCAACCTACTACCACAGGACGGTAGTATCTCCCTGGGTGGTTGCTATCTACCAACCTACTACCACAGGACAGTAGTACCTCCCTGGGTGGTTGCTGTCTACCAACCTACTACCACAGGATGGTAGTACCTCCCTGGGTGGTTGTTGTCTACCAACCTACTACCACAGGACAGTAGTACCTCCCTGGGAGGTTGCTGTCTACCAACCTACTACCACAGGACGGTAGTACCTCCCTGGGTGGTTGCTGTCTTCCAGCCTACTACCACAGGACAGTAGTACCTCCCTGGGTGGTTGTTGTCTACCAACCTACTACCACAGGATGGTAGTACCTCCCTGGGTGGTTGCTGTCTACCAACCTACTACCACAGGACGGTAGTACCTCCCTGGGTGGTTGCTGTCTACCAACCTACTACCACAGGACGGTAGTACCTCCCTGGGTGGTTGCTGTCTACCAACCTACTACCACAGGACGGTAGTACCTCCCTGAGTGGTTGCTGTCTACCAACCTACTACCACAGGACGGTAGTACCTCCCTGGGTGGTTGCTGTATACCAACCTACTACCACAGGACGGTAGTACCTCTCTGGGTGGTTGCTGTCTACCAACCTACTACCACAGGACAGTAGTACCTCCCTGGGTGGTTGTTGTCTACCAACCTACTACCACAGGATGGTAGTACCTCCCTGGGTGGTTGCTGTCTACCAACCTACTACCACAGGATGGTAGTACCTCCCTGGGTGGTTGCTGTCTACCAACCTACTACCACAGGACGGTAGTACCTCCCTGGGAGGTTGCTGTCTACCAACCTACTACCACAGGACGGTAGTACCTCCCAGGGTAGTTGGTGTCTACCAACCTACTACCACAGGACGGTAGTACTTCCCTGGGTGGTTGCTGTCTACCAACCTACTACCACAGGACAGTAGTACATCCCTGGGTGGTTGTTGTCTATCAACCTACTACCACAGGATGGTAGTACCTCCCTGGGTGGTTGCTGTCTACCAACCGACTACCACAGGACGGTAGTACCTCCCTGGGTGGTTGCTGTCTACCAACCTACTACCACAGGATGGTAGTACCTCCCTGGGAGGTTGCTGTCTACCAACCTACTACCACAGGACGGTAGTACCTCCCTGGGTGGTTGCTGTCTACCAACCTACTACCACAGGATGGTAGTACCTCCCTGGGAGGTTGCTGTCTACCAACCTACTACCACAGGACGGTAGTACCTCCCTGGGTGGTTGCTGTCTACCAACCTACTACCACAGGACGGTAGTACCTCCCTGGGAGGTTGCTGTCTACCAACCTACTACCACAGGATGGTAGTACCTCCCTGGGTGGTTGTTGTCTACTAACCTACTACCACAGGATGGTAGTACCTCCCTGGGTGGTTGCTGTCTACCAACCTACTACCACAGGACGTGTGATGCAGTTCAGATGGGCTTGTGAGGTCTCTAGGGAGACCTAATTATATGGTCACACCTGCCTTAGCAAATGTCGGGTAGTCAAGCCCATGTCTGAGGTCTTTTGTTCTTAACGGTGTCAGACCTCGGCGTCAGGTTGTAACACCTGGTACATACACAATTGGGGAGGGGGTACTTTGACAACGATATAAGCCCAGGGAACAGCGGGGCAAAGAGGTTGTTGGTGACAGGTCTGGGGAGCGAGATCTCTGGACAGCCGCGTGTGTAGTGGACCACGCATTGGGAATCT
Organism: Cherax quadricarinatus; assembly: GCF_038502225.1. NCBI lineage: Eukaryota > Metazoa > Arthropoda > Malacostraca > Decapoda > Parastacidae > Cherax > Cherax quadricarinatus. The sequence continues at coordinate 151,122 of NW_027195165.1, forward strand.
CGGGTCAGCTGGTCGGTGAATTAAGAGTGAGTACTAGTCCGTGTTACTGATAGCATCTACCCTTCCCCCTGGTAATAAGTCTCATAGGTCAATTGTTATATTGTGTAAATTTCCTTCAGGATATGTTGTATTCTAGCCCTTTTATGTTATTAAGTAAACTATAGCCATAGTTCCCATTTTTATTAGTACCTTCATATGCTATTCCCTATTCTGTTAAGCACTGGGATATACAGGAGACGTGCTCACTCGCTAGGATACCTCAGGTAGAGTGGGTAGAGGTCTCACATGGTGGCAGCGGTTTAGCGTTTATCATTAAACGCGGCTCACGTGCTTTACGACTGGTCGGTTTTTGCTATCAAAACCAAATATTAATTTCTATGTGTCGCCTATCATTTGTTTTACCGTTAACTGTGACCATATAATTAGGTCTCCCTAGAGACCTCACAAGCCCATCTGAACTGCATCACATCCCCCTTTCTCCCCCAATTTAAAATATCTGGGAACTAGGACAATTTGTCCTAAGTTATTAGACTATTTTAATCCTAACCCTTTTATTCTATTACAATACAATAGCAAATAATATGAATTCACACAGATCAGTAGGTTTAATAAATTCTAGCACAAGAAACGAATAACAATGACTCTGGTGCGAAACCTCCTTATCCGTCATGTCTCCTTAAAACTAAATATCAGGCTCCAGTGCCTTCCTGTACTCTACTAGAAATAAACTAGCTCCTGTAGTCACCCTCGCTAATTAACCATTGAGCCGAACCTCGTAAGGTTTTCCTGGCGTAGAAAACAGCTCCAGCGGGTATTACTCCTTCAAGTACTTGCAACTGAACCATTACACGACCACAATGTCGCATTTTCCTTGCACCCTACCGTGACCATTCATGACAAGGCAGGAATTGCAACCAGGACCAATCATTATCCCATTTCTAGGAACTAAAAGAAAACCTCCCATCCCTCACATTCTCAATATTAACATCAACATTTATTGCTGCTACATTCCTACTCAATATGTCTGGTACATGGTGTGAGGCTCCTGGTTTATAAAGAATCTGGTACGAGTGTGCTGACAGTTCGTAACCCCATCTAGACATCCTAGGACAGCGAGTTTTCTTTTTAAATATGTGCACCAATGCCCTGTGATCTGTTATTATTTTAAAATGGCGCTGAAATACATACGGTTCAAAGTATCTCACACTTTCTACCACTGCCAAGGCTTCTTTATCAGTGATGCATACCTGACTTCCGGTCCTTTAATCTTTCTGCTAAAATACGCTACTGGGTGTGGGTTATTTTCCTTGTCTCTTTGCATTAGGCAACCTCCTATTGCAACTGCTGAAGCGTCTGTATGTATCTCAAAGTCTCTGGAAAAATCAAGGACCACTAATACCGGCTCACTTGTAAGCTCAGCCTTTAATTTTTCGTGAGCCAACTCATGTTCTTCTTTCCATACAAACTTAGCTAGTACCTCCCTGGGTGGTTGCTGTCTACCAACCTACTACCACAGGATGGTAGTACCTCCCTGGGTGGTTGCTGTCTACCAACCTACTACCACAGGATGGTAGTACCTCCCTGGGTGGTTGCTGTCTACCAACCTACTACCACAGGATGGTAGTACCTCCCTGGGTGGTTGCTGTCTACCAACCTACTACCACAGGATGGTAGTACCTCCCTGGGTGGTTGTTGTCTACCAACCTACTACCACAGGACGGTAGTACCTCCCTGGGAGGTTGCTGTCTACCAACCTACTACCACAGGATGGTAGTACCTCCCTGGGTGGTTGTTGTCTACCAACCTACTACCACAGGATGGTAGTACCTCCCTGGGAGGTTGCTGTCTACCAACCTACTACCACAGGATGGTAGTACCTCCCTGGGTGGTTGCTGTCTACCAACCTACTACCACAGGATGGTAGTACCTCCCTGGGAGGTTGCTGTCTACCAACCTACTACCTAATTGTAATAATAATTTTTTTTTTTTTTTTTTTTCTACTTTTCGGTCGTCTCCCACCGAGGCAGGGTGACCCAAAAAAAAAAGAAAGAAAATCCCCAAAAAGAAAATACTTTCATCATCATTCAACACTTTCACCACACTCACACATTATCACTGCTTTTGCAGAGGTGCTCAGAATATAACAGTTTAGAAGCATATACGTATAGAGATACACAACATATCCCTCCAAACTGCCAATATCCCAAACCCCTCCTTTAAAGTGCAGGCATTGTACTTCCCATTTCCAGGACTCAAGTCCTGGAAGTGTAGTAATAAAAATGATAATGTTCCAGTAAGTGGCATGGCTTTTATATTTTCTGTAGGCGAGGCTAGTACCAAAAGCGATGTGGTGCCTCCCCAGAGCCCATCAAGTGACAGCGGCGACGAGTCCGAGGAACTCTTCTCCAGTTTTCCTGACCTCACCGAATCAACGGAACCCAAATTACCGCCGAGTAGCACTTGCACTGTAACGCCGAGGTTAGTGTTGTTTTCCCTGACGATACAGGAAGTCTTCAACTTACAAACACATTGGGGACCTGAATCAGTGTACAATATTCACAATACACAAAATCCTCAACTTAAACACTATAAATCTATAACGTTTCAGGTCTGTGGTGGCCAGAAGAATACACAGTGGTCTTGGTGGTCCACCTCAAGTGGTCTGCACTGGTCTCTCTGGTCTGGAAATGGGTAAAGTGGAGGACCTAGTGAGGAAATTAGGAGCCAGCGGATCATCTGTTAGGAGGTCGTGGGGCCGAGACATCACTCATGTCGTGGTGAAGACTGGGCCGGATCGCTCGGCCCAGCGGACACTGAAGTTCCTGTATGGGGTAGCGGCCGGGTGCTGGGTTATTACTCACCAGTGGGTACTGGACTCACTCTCCACTCACAAACTTCTCCCAGAAGTGAGTATATCATCTCCCAAAAATGAGTATATCATCTCACAGAGGTGAGTATATCATCTCACAGAGATGAGTATATCATCTCACAGAGATGAGCATCATCTCACAGAGATGAGTATATCATCTCACAGAGATGAGCATCATCTCACAGAGATGAGCATCATCTCACAGAGATGAGTATATCATCTCACAGAAGTGAGTATATTGTCTCCCAAAGATGAGTATATCATCTCACAGCATCTCACAGAGGTGAGTATATCATCTCACAGAGATGAGCATCATCTCATGGAGATGAGTATATCATCTCACAGAGATGAGTATATCATCTCAGAATTACTTTTGATTTACACTCATTTAAAACTACTTAATATCCCATGTCTAGTTGTTAAGTAGTATTTAAGCAATAGTATCTGCATGCCTCTGGTAAGGCAGTGATGGAGTGAGTGATGGTGGAAGTGTTTCTTCTTTCTCTGGTCACCTTTCCATGGTGGGAGATGGCTGATGCATTTTAAAAAAATGCAAATTACATTACCTGTAAATTGCAGACAGGAAATACATACGTGTAATACAGAAACTGTATTTCTTTCCTGCATTATACAGGTAATACAGTGGACCCCCGGTTAACGATATTTTTTCACTCCAGAAGTATGTTCAGGTGCCAGTACTGACCGAATTTGCTCCCATAAGGAATATTGTGAAGTAGATTAGTCCATTTCAGACCCCCAAACATACACATACAAACGCACTTACATAAATACACTTACATAATTGGTCGCATTCGGAGGTAATCGTTATGCGGGGGTCCACTGTATATCACTAGTATGACTCACAAAATCGTAATGACACGATTGCAAACAAACCATACCACGGGCGGGATTGAACCTAGTTGGACGAATCTTATTGTGGCTAGCTGGTCCAGTGGCTAACACGACGGTCTGGAGTTTTGAGACTCTCTGACCGCGGGTTCAGTCCCGCCCGTGGTATGGTTTATCACTAGTTTTTAACCCTTAAATGGTCCAAACGTATATACAGTGGACCCCTGGTTAACAATATTTTTTCATTCCAGAAGTATGTTCAGGTGCCAGTACTGACCGAATTTGTTCCCATAAGGAATATTGTGAAGTAGATTAGTCCATTTCAGACCCCCAAACATACACATACAAACGCACTTACATAAATACACTTACATAATTGGTCACATTCGGAGGTGATCGTTATGCGGGGGTCCACTGTATACGTTTTTTCAACATTTGAAAGCATGTAAAAAAATGTAGATCTTCTTTCTTGTTTTACATTTGAAAATGTGTAAAAAAAACTTTTATCTACTTTTTTTTTTTTTTTTTTTTTTTTTTTTTTTTTTTTTTTTTTTTTTTTTTTTTTTTTTTTTTTTTTTTTTTGAAAATATGTAAAAAAACGTAGATCTACTTTTGCAGCAGTACGAATTTGAACGTCGATCTGTTTGGACCGTTTAAGGGTTAAATGTACAAAAAGGAGAGTTAGTTAAGTGAACAATAGTACAATTTTAAGTGTATTAATACTGTTGCCCAAAATATTTTGTATAACCAGGGGGACTTTTTATATAGTATGTCATTGGTGTCAGCTATGGTCTGTATAAGTTTTACCGTGTACTTGTAGGTTATTATTGTGATCGTAACTAAGTGCTAAACTCGTAAGAGTCATACAGCACTGCATGTACTTGTAGAAATATTGTACTTGATACTGATTCATTGATGTTCGGTTAAGTGGGATTACTGACCTGTATACATTAAGTGCTCAACTTACAAACACGTTGGGGACCTGAATAATGATAGTATACACAATAATAATAACCTACACAATACAGTAAGTCGAGGACTTACCGTATGATATAATGATAACCTACACAATGCAGTAAGTCGAGGACTTACCGTATGATATAATGATAACCTACACAGTACAGTAAGTCGAGGACTTACTGTACTGCAGAAAAGAAATAATTTTTTATTTATTTACAAAGGTCAGAAGCTTAGCAGTAATTTTAATGTTACCTGCAGGAGGACTATGAAGTACTGGATTGTACCGGGGCTCCTGGACCTCACAGAAGTCGCACTAAACCCCTGCAGCTCTTTAACGATTACGAATTTTACGTCAAGCCTCCGTGTGTTGAGGTGACCCTAGAACAACTGAAGGTACGATACTTACTCCTCTACGAACCTAGCAGTGCTTTTTTGATAAGGCACAATATGTAGTTTGTGGCATTAATCAAGACTACATTTTGTCCGCTGTGGACTTGATCAGTCCAGCAGGGACTGATAGTCCCTGATGGGCAACCAAAATGCTGGCAGCAAGGTGCTAGTAACCCCTTTCCCTGTATAAATTGCTAAGTGTAAAAAAAAAAAAAAATTTGGTCACCCTGCCTCAGTGGGAGACAACCAGTGCATTCAAATAATATATACTATACAGTGGAACCCCAGTATCCATGGACTTGGTTTCTGTGGTTTAACCTGGCTAGGAAATACCCCTTAATTTTGCTTAATAATGGCACCAGAGTGCACAAGTGAAAAAGTGATAATTCTCCAGTTATTGTGTGTAATTTATTAATTAAATTTTATCATAGGTAAGTATATATGTGGCTGTTTGGAGTGACATCTACACGTGTCGTACCTGAGCGCCTCTGCAAAGACAGTCATTATATATGAGTGATGGTGAAAGTGTTAAATGATGATGAAAGTTAGTCATTATGTATGAGTGATGGTGAAAGTGTTAAATGATGATGAAAGTTTTTTCTTTCTTTTTGGGTCACCCTGCCTCGGTGGGAAACGGCTGACGTGTTAAAAAAAAAAATGTACGTAAACGAAAAATGACTTGTGTATAGTGTTCGCTATTATCCACGGTTTCCGGCATCCACGGTAGGTCTTGGAACATATCATCTACAGATATGGGGGAACTTCTCTATATATCTTTTATTAATTCAGAATTTTGGACCTTGACTACATTGCTTATTATTGAATTATTTCTTCACCCATAAGGAACTGATCCAGTTGTGTGGTGCTCAAGTTGTGGAGTCTCCAGTCAAGTTTAGTAAGAATAAGCAGTCAGTGAAGCTTGTTGTGGTCCAGACTGATAGTGATCACAATCCTCAAGGTTAGTAATTACAAAAATATGGTGGAACCTTGGTACTGGAACAGCTCCCTACTCGAACAAAGCTCGGCACTCGACCAGACAAACACAACCTGCCATAACTTAGCTGTAAACTTTTTTGTGTTTCTTCGTATTTTTTGGTGTATATTACTTGTATAACTAAGTAACCGTGGGGCCTACAAAGATTAGTGATAACAGCCAAACAAACAGAAATTTAAACCATACCCCCGGCTGGGATTGAACCCGCGGTCATAGTCTCAAAACTCAGCCCGTCGCGTTAGCCACTAGACCAGCTAGCCACAATAAGATTCATCCAACTTGGTATATTTCTACACCATAGGAAGGTTAGCACAGGCACCTCTGTGACCACAAATGCAAGTTTTTACAGACGAATCTCCAGCGGGTTCAATCCCGGCCGGGGGTATGGTTTATTTGCAATCGTGTCATTACGATTTCTTGAGTCAAACAGAAAATTGGTTGGGAAGAATTCATTCAACACTCAAACGGATTGGCACTTGAACAGCCTTCTGGAATGAATAAAGTTCGAGTACCAGGGTTCCACTGTATTTAGTGCTTAATAAAGATTTTTTTCCAATTCAGTTTTTATCTTATTAGTTGCAGAGTGTTGAACTGTTTTCAAATATTTTTGTTCCATTTTGAAGGTTACTAGTTCCAAAAATATTTTAGTTTATACAGTAGGGCCACTGTATCCACAGGTCTGGTTGCCATACAGTAGGGCCACTGTATCCACAGGTCTGGTTGCCATACAGTAGGGCCACTGTATCCACAGGTCTGGTTGCCATACAGTAGGGCCACTGTATCCACAGGTCTGGTTGCCATACAGTAGGGCCACTGTATCCACAGGTCTGGTTGCCATACAGTAGGGCCACTGTATCCACAGGTCTGGTTGCCATACAGTAGGGCCACTGTATCCACAGGTCTGGTTGCCATACAGTAGGGCCACTGTATCCACAGGTCTGGTTGCCATACAGTAGGGCCACTGTATCCACAGGTCTGGTTGCCATACAGTAGGGCCACTGTATCCACAGGTCTGGTTGCCATACAGTAGGGCCACTGTATCCACAGGTCTGGTTGCCATACAGTAGGGCCACTGTATCCACAGGTCTGGTTGCCATACAGTAGGGCCACTGTATCCACAGGTCTGGTTGCCATGGTTTCGGTTAACCAAGGTTTACAGTGTCCCCGAAGCACAAAAGTAGTGATGGTGACAGTTGTTCAAAGTCTAAGAGAAGCCTTGAAGTGCTTCCCATCAGTGAATAAAGTCATAATTCTCCAGTTATTGTGTGTAATTTATTAATTAAACTTTATCATAGGCATGTATGTTAACGAAAAACAAGTTATATACAAGGTTCGCTACTGTCCACGGTTTCGGTCATCCACGGTAAGTGTTGGAACGCATCCCCACGGATACGGGGAACTAATGTATGTAGTTTTAGATTCATTATTGTAGCTTACTAGTGTTTTGAAGGTTACTAGTTACAGAATGTAGAGATTGATTTAGATTTGTTGCTGTAGCTTACTAGTCACAGAACGTTTAAAGTATTCTCAAACATGTTCTGTTTAGGTTTCAGTTAAGATATCTTTACATTGAATGTTGAAAGTTAGAAGTCTTTCAATATATATATATATCTGTCTGTGTAAATCTTTGTCTTTAATAATGTTTATTTATATAGTGTGCATCCGACCCATAAATTGGACATCAATTATAGATGAATCGTTCGTACGTAAATCTTGCATGTTGCAAGAGGTGATCAAGATGCTGGCAATAAGGTGCTAGTAACACCTGTGTAAATTACTAAATGTAAAAAGAAAAGCTTTTGTTATTTTGTTTTACATTTAGTAATGTGAAAAGAAAAACAAAAATATTTTTTTCCAATGAACCGGCTGTATCCCTCGGTGGGATACAGCCGGTTCATTGAAAAAAAAAATCGACTTTCACCTGTACCCTGATTTAATAATAATAATAATAATGTTTCAGAACTGCTGGACAAATACAAGAAAGTGTGCGTGGCTCATGACTGGATCATCGAGTGCATCGGGATGTACGCACACGTGTGCATCGCACCGTACATCATTGGTAGTCCCAGCCAGAGCCACCTTGCTGCCTCTGCTGTGCCACTCTCACTTCTAGAGGAGACCCAAGAGCTGTAGCATCAGTAGAGTGCCTGTAAGTTGTGTGCATAGGCCTGCAAAACACATAGGTTTTTGTATCTATTTTAAGCACTGATCACCCTGCCTCGGTGGGAGACCGCCGACTTGTTAAAAAAAAAATAAGATACCGTAGCACTTTTTTCATTGTTTTATTTTTGATCCAATGGTATTAAATTTTCCAAATGTGAAAACTGCTACAAATCAGTATGGACAAAATTTAGGAATTGTGGAGTAATGAGGAAACTTAATGAAGGATAGATGCATAGAGCAAGTATATATACTGAAACGTAAGTGTTGTTGAAGTGTGAGTAAAGTAACATTTATGAAGGGATTCAGGTTAGCTGAACTTGAATCCTGGAGGTGGGAAGTACAGTGCCTGCACTCTGGAGGTGGGAAGTACAGTGCCTGCACTCTGGTGGTGGGAAGTACAGTGCCTGCACTCTGGTGGTGGGAAGTACAGTGCCTGCACTCTGGTGGTGGGAAGTACAGTGCCTGCACTCTGGTGGTGGGAAGTACAGTGCCTGCACTCTGGTGGTGGGAAGTACAGTGCCTGCACTCTGGTGGTGGGAAGTACAGTGCCTGCACTCTGGTGGTGGGAAGTACAGTGCCTGCACTCTGGTGGTGGGAAGTACAGTGCCTGCACTCTGGTGGTGGGAAGTACAGTGCCTGCACTCTGGAGGTGGGAAGTACAGTGCCTGCACTCTGGTGGTGGGAAGTACAGTGCCTGCACTCTGGTGGTGGGAAGTACAGTGCCTGCACTCTGGTGGTGGGAAGTACAGTGCCTGCACTCTGGTGGTGGGAAGTACAGTGCCTGCACTCTGGTGGTGGGAAGTACAGTGCCTGCACTCTGGAGGTGGGAAGTACAGTGCCTGCACTCTGGTGGTGGGAAGTACAGTACCTGCACTCTGGAGGTGGGAAGTACAGTGCCTGCACTCTGGTGGTGGGAAGTACAGTGCCTGCACTCTGGTGGTGGGAAGTACAGTGCCTGCACTCTGGTGGTGGAAAGTACAGTGCCTGCACTCTGGTGGTGGGAAGTACAGTGCCTGCACTCTGGTGGTGGGAAGTACAGTGCCTGCACTCTGGTGGTGGGAAGTACAGTGCCTGCACTCTGGTGGTGGGAAGTACAGTGCCTGCACTCTGGTGGTGGGAAGTACAGTGCCTGCACTCTGGTGGTGGGAAGTACAGTGCCTGCACTCTGGTGGTGGGAAGTACAGTGCCTGCACTCTGGTGGTGGGAAGTACAGTGCCTGCACTCTGGTGGTGGGAAGTACAGTGCCTGCACTCTGGTGGTGGGAAGTACAGTGCCTGCACTCTGGTGGTGGGAAGTACAGTGCCTGCACTCTGGTGGTGGGAAGTACAGTGCCTGCACTCTGGTGGTGGGAAGTACAGTGCCTGCACTCTGGTGGTGGGAAGTACAGTGCCTGCACTCTGGTGGTGGGAAGTACAGTGCCTGCACTCTGGTGGTGGGAAGTACAGTGCCTGCACTCTGGTGGTGGGAAGTACAGTGCCTGCACTCTGGTGGTGGGAAGTACAGTGCCTGCACTCTGGTGGTGGGAAGTACAGTGCCTGCACTCTGGTGGTGGGAAGTACAGTGCCTGCACTCTGGTGGTGGGAAGTACAGTGCCTGCACTCTGGTGGTGGGAAGTACAGTGCCTGCACTCTGGTGGTGGGAAGTACAGTGCCTGCACTCTGGTGGTGGGAAGTACAGTGCCTGCACTCTGGTGGTGGGAAGTACAGTGCCTGCACTCTGGTGGTGGGAAGTACAGTGCCTGCACTCTGGTGGTGGGAAGTACAGTGCCTGCACTCTGGTGGTGGGAAGTACAGTGCCTGCACTCTGGTGGTGGGAAGTACAGTGCCTGCACTCTGGAGGTGGGAAGTACAGTGCCTGCACTCTGGTGGTGGGAAGTACAGTGCCTGCACTCTGGAGGTGGGAAGTACAGTGCCTGCACTCTGGTGGTGGGAAGTACAGTGCCTGCACTCTGGTGGTGGGAAGTACAGTGCCTGCACTCTGGTGGTGGGAAGTACAGTGCCTGCACTCTGGTGGTGGGAAGTACAGTGCCTGCACTCTGGTGGTGGGAAGTACAGTGCCTGCACTCTGGAGGTGGGAAGTACAGTGCCTGCACTCTGGTGGTGGGAAGTACAGTGCCTGCACTCTGGTGGTGGGAAGTACAGTGCCTGCACTCTGGTGGTGGGAAGTACAGTGCCTGCACTCTGGTGGTGGGAAGTACAGTGCCTGCACTCTGGTGGTGGGAAGTACAGTGCCTGCACTCTGGTGGTGGGAAGTACAGTGCCTGCACTCTGGTGGTGGGAAGTACAGTGCCTGCACTCTGGTGGTGGGAAGTACAGTGCCTGCACTCTGGTGGTGGGAAGTACAGTGCCTGCACTCTGGTGGTGGGAAGTACAGTGCCTGCACTCTGGTGGTGGGAAGTACAGTGCCTGCACTCTGGTGGTGGGAAGTACAGTGCCTGCACTCTGGTGGTGGGAAGTACAGTGCCTGCACTCTGGGGGTGGGAAGTACAGTGCCTGCACTCTGGTGGTAGGAAGTACAGTGCCTGCACTCTGGTGGTGGGAAGTACAGTGCCTGCACTCTGGTGGTGGGAAGTACAGTGCCTGCACTCTGGTGGTGGGAAGTACAGTGCCTGCACTCTGGTGGTGGGAAGTACAGTGCCTGCACTCTGGTGGTGGGAAGTACAGTGCCTGCACTCTGGTGGTGGGAAGTACAGTGCCTGCACTCTGGTGGTAGGAAGTACAGTGCCTGCACTCTGGTGGTAGGAAGTACAGTGCCTGCACTCTGGTGGTAGGAAGTACAGTGCCTGCACTCTGGTGGTGGGAAGTACAGTGCCTGCACTCTGGTGGTGGGAAGTACAGTGCCTGCACTCTGGTGGTAGGAAGTACAGTGCCTGCACTCTGGTGGTAGGAAGTACAGTGCCTGCACTCTGGTGGTGGGAAGTACAGTACCTGCACTCTGGAGGTGGGAAGTACAGTGCCTGCACTCTGGAGGTAGGAAGTACAGTGCCTGCACTCTGGTGGTAGGAAGTACAGTGCCTGCACTCTGGTGGTGGGAAGTACAGTACCTGCACTCTGGAGGTGGGAAGTACAGTGCCTGCACTCTGGAGGTAGGAAGTACAGTGCCTGCACTCTGGTGGTGGGAAGTACAGTACCTGCACTCTGGAGGTGGGAAGTACAGTGCCTGCACTCTGGTGGTAGGAAGTACAGTGCCTGCACTCTGGAGGTGGGAAGTACAGTGCCTGCACTCTGGTGGTGGGAAGTACAGTGCCTGCACTCTGGAGGTGGGAAGTACAGTGCCTGCACTCTGGAGGTGGGAAGTACAGTGCCTGCACTCTGGAGGTGGGAAGTACAGTGCCTGCACTCTGGTGGTGGGAAGTACAGTGCCTGCACTCTGGTGGTGGGAAGTACAGTGCCTGCACTCTGGTGGTGGGAAGTACAATGCCTGCACTCTGGTGGTGGGAAGTACAGTGCCTGCACTCTGGTGGTGGGAAGTACAGTGCCTGCACTCTGGTGGTGGGAAGTACAGTGCCTGCACTCTGGTGGTGGGAAGTACAGTGCCTGCACTCTGGTGGTAGGAAGTACAGTGCCTGCACTCTGGTGGTGGGAAGTACAGTGCCTGCACTCTGGTGGTGGGAAGTACAGTGCCTGCACTCTGGAGGTGGGAAGTACAATGCCTGCACTCTGGTGGTGGGAAGTACAGTGCCTGCACTCTGGTGGTGGGAAGTACAGTGCCTGCACTCTGGTGGTGGGAAGTACAGTGCCTGCACTCTGGTGGTGGGAAGTACAGTGCCTGCACTCTGGAGGTGGGAAGTACAGTGCCTGCACTCTGGTGGTGGGAAGTACAGTGCCTGCACTCTGGAGGTGGGAAGTACAGTGCCTGCCCTCTGGTGGTGGGAAGTACAGTGCCTGCACTCTGGTGGTGGGAAGTACAGTGCCTGCCCTCTGGTGGTGGGAAGTACAGTGCCTGCACTCTGGAGGTGGGAAGTACAGTGCCTGCACTCTGGTGGTGGGAAGTACAGTGCCTGCACTCTGGTGGTGGGAAGTACAGTGCCTGCACTCTGGAGGTGGGAAGTACAATGCCTGCACTCTGGTGGTGGGAAGTACAGTGCCTGCACTCTGGAGGTGGGAAGTACATACAGTACCTGCACTCTGGAGGTGGGAAGTACATACAGTACCTGCACTCTGGAGATGGGAAGTACAGTGCCTGCACTCTGCAAGATGGCTGGAAATATATTGCAATTCCTTTCTTAATCTAAATTTTTCCAACTAGACCCCCCTTGAGAGTAACATAAAATTTAGGAAGTGACAAGATATCAGATACAATGGAGGAAATGAAGGTGGTGAGATACAGTAAGACCTCGACTTACATGTTGGGGGCCGTCTGTACTGTGTATAATAATATCATGGTTTAGAAAGACACGTAAGAAAACACTATGACATATTTATTAGAAAACGTTTCGGTCCTGGAACCTTGATCAAGGTTCCAGGACCGAAACGTTTTCTAATAAATATGTCAGTGTTTGCTTACGTGTCTTTCGAAACCAACTTGTCGGTATTTATTACCAAGGTTTATACCATAATAATTTTTTTTTTTTTTTTTCAACAAGTCGGTCGTCTCCCACCGAGGCAGGGTGACCCAAAAAAGAAAGAAAATCCCCAAAAAGAAAATACTTTTATCATCATTCACCACACTCGCACATTATCACTGCTTTTGCAGAGGTGCTCAGAATACAACAGTTTAGAAGCATATACGTATAAAGATACACAACATATCCCTCCAAACTGCCAATATCCCAAACCCCTCCTTTAAAGTGCAGGCATTGTACTTCCCATTTCCAGGACTCAAGTCCGACTATATGAAAATAACCGGTTTCCCTGAATCCCTTCACTAAATATTACCCTGCTCACACTCCAACAGATCGTCAGGTCCCAAGTATCATTCGTCTCCATTCACTCCTATCTAACACGCTCATAATAATAATAATAATATACACAATACACAAGATTCTTAACGTGTTTATAAGTCAACGATTTACTGTATTTGGGAGTGGAGTTGTCGGCGGACGGGTCTGTGAAAGACAAAATCAACCATAAAATTGATAAGGGGAAAAGGTGAGCGGAGCGCCGAGTCTGTGCAGACAAAGAGTGTTATCCATGGAGGCAAAATACCAAGAATGCAATTCACTAGTCAATTGCAGACTTTTGCATTTAGACAGTTGCACGAGTGACAACACTAAGTAGTGTTGATAACTGGCTCTGAGAATTGACAAGTTGATGACTTAGATATATTAGATACTTGATATCTTTATTGTGGAAATGTTTTGCCATCCACTGGCTTCTTCAGTCTGATATGGAGAAGAATAGTTGAAGATCAGAAGGAGTTTGAGGTAAACAGTCCCTCATCTTGGCATCAACATGATCAGTCCATCAATCAACACTGATCAATCCCTCAACTCCAGCCTGAGGGATTGATAACCTCAAACTTCTGATCTTCAACTAGTATTGGACTGAAGAAAGCCACTGATTAGCAAAACAGGTCCACTACACAGTGGACTTGTTTTGCTAATCAATAAATTTGCTAATAATAAATTTTTCTCTCTTTTCAGATAGACTGACGTCTACTTTTGTCAAACTTAAATTTATACTAGTGAAAAATAAATGTTTTATTAGCTTTAATCACTTTTTCAATGAATGGAAATACAAAAATAATTCATTTTGTAAATTTTATGAATTATACATCACCTATACTGTATAAATTGTATAAATTTAATGTATTAAAATAGAGTTGATTTTTTTCTATAGTTGTATAATTTTTATAACAAAGGATTTTTAATGTTGCTTCTTGTTTACCTTTAATTTTAATAGGCCTAAAAAAATTTTGATTAAAGTTGTATTCCAATAGGCAGAGGTTCTTGCAGATTATTATAATTGTTATTATTTATGGGGAAACGATAAACGTGTATGGTACGCGTTGTGTCTGGAGAGTGGAAAGTCATCAGGTTTGATCCGGGGAGTGGGAGGGGGTAGATTCAACTCCTTGGATCAAAAACCCTTCAGCTACAAGGTATTACCTATCATCCCCTTGAAAGTTGTGTCGTGCAAATTGATCGTACAGTATTAAGTTGACTCCGAGGGAGCGGAAATTGAAAGGATATAAGTTTTATTTTACGTTCCCCCTGGGTAGATCTATTATAGACTTTCCCCCTGGGTAGATCTATTATAGACATTCCCCCTGGGAAAATCTATTATATATGTTCCCCCTGGGTAGATCTATTATAGACATTCCCCCTGAGTAATCTATTATAGACGTTCCCCCTGGGTAGATCTATTATAGATGTTCCCCCTTGGTAGATCTATTATAGGCATTCCCCCTGGGTAGATCTATTATAGGCATTCCCCCTGGGTAGATCTATTATAGATGTTCCCCCTGGGTAGATCTATTATAGATGTTCCCCCTGGGTAGATCTATTATAGATGCTCCCCCTGGGTAGATCTATTATAGGCATTCCCCCTGGGTAGATCTATTATAGATGTTCCCCCTGGGTAGATCTATTATAGACATTCCCCCTGGGTAGATCTATTATAGATGTTCCCCCTGGGTAGATCTATTATAGACATTCCCCCTGGGTAGATCTATTATAGACATTCCGCCTGGGTAGATCTATTATAGACATTCCCCCTGGGTAGATCTATTATAGATGTTCCCCCTGGGTAGATCTATTATAGACGTTCCCCCTGGGTAGATCTATTATAGATGTTCCCCCTTGGTAGATATATTATAGGCATTCCCCCTGGGTAGATCTATTATAGACATTCCCCCTGGGTAGATCTATTATATATGTTCCCCCTGGGTAGATCTATTATAGATGTTCCCCTTGGTAGATCTATTATAGATGTTCCCCCTGGGTAGATCTATTATAGACATTCCCCCTGGGTAGATCTATTATAGACATTCCCCTTGGTAGATCTATTATAGATGTTCCCCCTGGGTAGATCTATTATAGATGTTCCCCCTGGGTAGATCTATTATAGATGTTCCCCCTGGGTAGATCTATTATAGATGTTCCCCCTGGGTAGATCTATTATAGATGTTCCCCCTGGGTAGATCTATTATAGATGTTCCCCCTGGGTAGATCTATTATAGATGTTCCCCCTGGGTAGATCTATTATAGATGTTCCCCCTGGGTAGATCTATTATAGACATTCCCCCTGGGTAGATCTATTATATATGTTCCCCCTGGGTAGATCTATTATAGATGTTCCCCCTGGGTAGATCTATTATAGATGTTCCCCCTTGGTAGATCTATTATAGGCATTCCCCCTGAGTAATCTATTATAGACGTTCCCCCTGGGTAGATCTATTATAGATGTTCCCCCTGGGTAGATCTATTATAGATGTTCCCCCTGGGAAGATCTATTATAGATGCTCCCCCTGGGTAGATCTATTATAGACATTCCCCCTGAGTAATCTATTATAGACGTTCCCCCTGGGTAGATCTATTATAGATGTTCCCCCTGGGAAGATCTATTATAGATGCTCCCCCTGGGTAGATCTATTATAGATGTTCCCCCTGGGTAGATCTATTATAGATGTTCCCCCTTGGTAGATCTATTATAGGCATTCCCCCTGAGTAATCTATTATAGACGTTCCCCCTGGGTAGATCTATTATAGATGTTCCCCCTGGGAAGATCTATTATAGATGCTCCCCCTGGGTAGATCTATTATAGACATTCCCCCTGAGTAATCTATTATAGACGTTCCCCCTGGGTAGATCTATTATAGATGTTCCCCCTGGGAAGATCTATTATAGATGCTCCCCCTGGGTAGATCTATTATAGATGTTCCCCCTGGGTAGATCTATTATAGATGCTCCCCCTGGGTAGATCTATTATAGACATTCCGCCTGGGTAGATCTATTATAGACATTCCCCCTGGGTAGATCTATTATAGATGCTCCCCCTGGGTAGATCTATTATAGACATTCCGCCTGGGTAGATCTATTATAGACATTCCCCCTGGGTAGATCTATTATAGACATTCCCCCTGGGTAGATCTATTATAGACATTCCGCCTGGGTAGATCTATTATAGACATTCCGCCTGGGTAGATCTATTATAGACATTCCCCCTGGGTAGATCTATTATAGACATTCCGCCTGGGTAGATCTATTATAGACATTCCGCCTGGGTAGATCTTTTATAGATGTTTCCCCTGGGTAGATCTATTATAGACATTCCGCCTGGGTAGATCTTTTATAGATGTTTCCCCTGGGTAGATCTATTATAGACATTCCCCCTGAGTAATCTATTATAGACGTTCCCTGGGTAGATCTATTATAGACATTCCCCCTGGGTAGATCTATTATAGACATTCCGCCTGGGTAGATCTATTATAGACATTCCCCCTGGGTAGATCTATTATAGACATTCCGCCTGGGTAGATCTATTATAGACATTCCGCCTGGGTAGATCTTTTATAGATGTTTCCCCTGGGTAGATCTATTATAGACATTCCCCCTGAGTAATCTATTATAGACGTTCCCTGGGTAGATCTATTATAGACATTCCGCCTGGGTAGATCTATTATAGATGTTTCCCCTGGGTAGATCTATTCTAGAAGTTTCCCCTCTGGATAAAGGCTAGAGCGCGCCACATAAACAGTCACTGTCCACATATATCATTAAATGTCGTCCAGTTTAGTAAAAGCTATATACTATATCATGTGGATATAAAGTACAGTAAACTCTCTTATAGAGCTCCGTAAGTGACTGAAAGAGTTCAACAAAAACTGAACAGCATTTTGAGAAGCCGTCACGTATGCGGTATTTGATTTTGAATGCAATTTTTCAAATGCATTTGCACCAAAACTGCAATACTATTATAGAATAACTTTATAAATGAGGCTACAGTATTGTATTTTATTGTATTTTGCTTTGCTCAGAGGGGAGACGGACGTAATAAATTTTTTCTAGAGCGAGTATCTCTCTAGCATATTTGTTGGTAATACCGACCATTCCATATACACGTACAGACGAGTTGTTTGTATATACAGTGGACCCTCGAATTTAGTCCTGCCTTTTCTGTATGCAAAACTATTTTTATTATCTATAAAATGTATTTTTTGTTAATATTTCCCAGAGGAAATAATGTAAATCCATTTAAACCATTCCAGACACCCAAAAATATTAACAAAAAATACATTTTGTAGATAATAAAAATAGTTTTGCATACAGAAAAGGCACGACTAAATTCGAGGGTCAACTATTTATTACAGAGAATGGTTATGTTTCACACATTTGTACTATAGCTCAATAGTTGTACATCTTGGATTGGTTTGTATGTAATGTTTGTAAGTGGAGATGTGTGTAGCGTTTGGTATATGTAAGTTGGTACCCTCTTGTGTTTTAATTTTGTTAGTAAGTTGAGAGAGTTGCAAGGACAGGTGATCCTTGACTTACGATATTTTGACTTTACGATGGTGTAGCAAGAATTCCTTTGGAGATGAAACTTAATTACTCGGCATGAAGGTGACGAGTCCATAACTTGTATTCGTTTATTTACTTTTCATTACCGATATTTAGTTAAAGTAATTATTTGTTTATTTCTTCAGTGATAGTTATTCATTTACCCATTTATCATATCGTATTCGTGTTCTACTTACGATGTTTTTAACTCGTGCTGAGTTCATCGGAATGTAACCCCATTCTAAGTCAAGAAGCACCTGTAGTGAGACCTCGGTTTAGCAAAATACCCAATGACACGAAGTCTATTGTATGGAGGGGTTGTTGGACATGTATATTTCCCCTGACAGACAAAATCTTATACAGTAGACTTGGTCTGTTGTATGGTGAGACTATCAGACATACTACCACTGACAGTCTTGGTACAGGGGACCTAGTCATTTGTATTAAATACTTCTTGGTTAAACATTTCTGCCATATATCCAAAATGCATTACCAAGTTTAAAAAGAAAAAATTTTTGTTTTTCTTTTTGTATCGCCCTTTGTCGGTGGGACACGGCCAGGTCACTGAAGAAGAAAATCCAAAATGTTATATGGGAGCTGCTATATTAAGGTTTTAGCAGAGAGAGAACACATACAGTGGTACCTCGGGATACGAACTTAATTTGTTCCAAAAGGCTGTTTGAGTGCCGATTCCGAACTAATTTGTTCCCATAAGGAATAATGTAAATTAGTTTAATCCGTTTCAGACTCCCAAAAATACACTTACAAAAGCACTTACGTAATTGTTCGAGTTCTGAGCTGTTCGCATCCTGAGGTACCACTGTACTGTGTAATAAATTAACCACAGTGCTTTATAAGATACAAGTGTACCCATTGCAGATTTATTAATACATGTGTATATAATATTCCATTTTCCACTTCCATGGAAAGTGGGTTAGAATCCTTCCCCAGTAAGTCAGATGTGTCATAAGAGGTAACTAAAATACTGGCAGCAAGGTGCTAGTAACACCTTCCCTTGTATAAATTACTAAATTCTGGCAGCAAGGTACTAGTAACACCTTCCCTTGTATAAATTACTAAATTCTGGCAGCAAGGTGCTAGTAACACCTTCCCTTGTATAAATTACTAAATTCTGATAGCAAGGTACTAGTAACACCTTCCCTTGTATAAATTACTAAATTCTGGCAGCAAGGTACTAGTAACACCTTCCCTTGCATAAATTACTAAATTCTGGCAGCAAGGTACTAGTAACACCTTCCCTTGTATAAATTACAGCGTCTCCTCACCTAATGACGGAGTTGCATTCCTGAGACCACATTGGTAAACAAATTCTTCATTAAGAATATAGGAAATTAGCTCTAATATACATTATTTAGGTATGCATACTGGTCAGAGAGCCCGTCATAAGTCCGAGCCGTCGGTAAACGAGTACGTTGCTAAGTGAGGAGACGCTGTACTAACTGCCATGAGCACAGTGCTAGTAACGTGTATTAGCGAAGCGCTGTAAAGCAAAGTGTCGTATTAGCGAGGTAAGTGTGAGAGGACCAAGCCTCTGCAAGAAGTCAGGGACACTTGTATTGAATAAAGGTCCGGTGTGGTGTAAAGGTAGTAGAATAAAGGTCTTGCCTTAGTGACCTTCAAGTGACACTCATCATCTTATGTCATCATTATTAACCTTGAGGGAGATGTTAATGTTTATTTTAACCGTTCTTACATGCTGTGTGTGTGTGTACTCACCTATTTGTGGTTGCAGGGGTCAAGTTATAGCTCCTGGCCCCGCCTCTTCCCTGGTTGCTACTAGGTCCTCTCTCTCCCTGCTCCATGAGCTTTATCATACCTCGTCTTAAAACTATGTATGGTTCCCGCCTCTACTACGTCACTTTCTAGACTATTCCACGGCCTGACTACTCTATGACTGAAGAAATACTTCCCAACATCCTTTTGATTCATCTGAGTCTTCAACTTCCAATTGTGACCTCTTGTTTCTGTGTCACATGTCTGGAACATCCTGTCTCTGTCCACCTTGTCTATTCCGCGCAGTATTTTGTATGTCGTTATCATGTCTCCCCTGACCCTCCTGTCCTCCAGTGTCGTCAGACCGATTTCCCTTATGTGTATGCATGTATGTGTGTGTATGTGTATACATGCCTTACTCCCTTTATTATTTCACCCAGGATAAAACATATGTATGTATATATATGTATAGATTGTGTGTGTGTGTGTGTATATATATAATGTATGAATGTATATATATATATATATATATATATATATATATATATATATATATATATATATATATATATATATATATATATATATATATATATATATATATATATAGTATATTATGTATGTTAGTGTTTGCTCTTAAAGTGCCTCTTCTGAGTGTTTATTAACAGTTATTGGATCGTATTATGAAGCGTTTACTGTATATGTCATGTATTATATAAATATAATATAGTATACTGAAAGGAAGTATTTTGTATTAGTGATCCTGGTTGTGTCAGCATTATCAAGTGTGAAATACACCACTGAAAAAATGTTGTGCAAGAAAAGTATACAATACCAACAAGATAAAAGTTAAGATATGTGCAACATACACAAGTAACCCGCACATAAAAGAGAGAAGCTTACGACGACGTTTCGGTCCGACTTGGACCATTGACAAAGTCACACTGTTATTTATGTGCAACATCTGGGTATCTTTATTATATTAGTTTCGCCATCCAGTGGCTTTATCAATACAAATTCCAGGACATAATTAGGAGACAGTAGAACTATATACAAAAGATGAGGTAATAAGTCCCTCAACCTTGGAGTTAGTGTTGAGAGACTGGCGTTTATAAAGGCGCCTATATAAACGCCAGTCTGCCTTTACTCCAGAATCTCTACCACCACGGTGCTCTTCACACCAACTCCAAGGCTGAGGGACTGATTACTTCGTCCTGTGTACATAGTTCTACTGTCTTCTAATTATGTCCTAGAATTTGTATTGATAAAGCCACTGGATGGCGAAACGTCTATATTAAAGATATCCAGATGTTGCACATAAATAACAGTGTGACTTTGTCAATGGTCCAAGTCGGACCGAAACGTCGTCGTAAGCTTCTCTCTTTTATGTGCGAGTTATTTGTGTATGTTGCACATGTGTCTTAACTTTCACCACTGAAGGAAGCAGGTTTGATCCTTGAAAGGGGAGGGTAGCAGCAGTCCCCTGTATCAAGATCCCCTTGCTAGCATCAAGAGACCTCCTTCATGTCATCTTAAAGAAGGTATCAAGAATATTGAAGGACCTTGATCACAGGGTTATTGATTCTTGGCCCTTGTGGGTTTAGTGCTTAGGTATGATTATAATATTGATCCTCGGATCAAACAGTTACTTTCAGTTTGTCGGACACTACGCAGATCAATCGGGCTGTGATGAATGTGTGGAGCAGCAAGCTACCAGTAGAAACAGCCTGTTTGACCAGGCTAGCACCAGACCAGCCTAGCCCAGGACCACCAGCAGCAACAGCCTGGTTGACTAGACAGCACCAGACCAGCCTGGTCCAGGACCACTAATAGTAACAGCCTAGTTGACCAGACAGCACTGGACTAGCCTGGTCCAGAACTACCAACAGCAACAACCTAGTTGACCAGACAGCACTGGACTAGCCTGATCCAGAACTACCAACAGCAACAACCTAGTTGACCAGGCAGCACCAGACCAGCCTGGTCCAGGACCACCAGCAGCAACAACCTAGTTGACCAGACAGCACCGGGCTCCAGGAGTAAAAAGACTTGACACTCCTCAAAGGTATATTTATTATTATTAATAACTGTAGTTACATTTTTTCTAATGCTTCCAAAATTATTAGTTATGGTGAAAGTATATGCCACCATTTATAATATATAAAATAAGTAGACAATCTTGTATCTTAACTTACCTTGTATCTTAACTTATCTTGTATCTTAACTTATCTTGTATCTTAACTTCTCTTGTATCTTAACTTATTTCTTGGGTAACATTGAAAATTGGGTTGGGCAAATATTTTGTTAGTGGGATGGATTGTGAAAGACCTGCCTAGTATGGGCCAACAGGCCTCCTGCAGTGTTGTTCCTTTCTTATGTTCTTATAAGTCAATAAAATATATATTATAACACTGTGACAGTTGGTAACAGCTGTTAGTGTTAGGTAAGATTTGTCAGGACACAAGACAAGTTTCATGACACGGGTCTTAAGTCATAAAATAACCCACAGGTGGAGCTTTAGGTCATCTGACCGAGGCCTTCCACTGGCTTACCTCTCCACCACTTAAAAAATTATGGATAAAACCAGTATACTTTTTTCTGGTGCCTTAGGGACCACAACAGTCCCATAAGAGAGTCTTCTTGCAAAATTATCCACTAAACCCATCAAGGAAGCCTCCTATAATACAAATAATTTAAAATAAGATACAGTGATACCCTGAGTTTCGTACATATTGTAATTTGTTCCAGAAGGCTGTTAGTGCCGTTACCAAACGAATTTGTTCCCATAAGAAATAATGTAAATTAGGTTAATCCGTTTCAGACCCCAAAAAATACACTTACATAAGCACTTACAATAATATACTTACAATAATACACTTACATAATTGTTCAAGATGGGAGCTGTACAACACTCGGGGTACCATTGTACTTTATTGCACCATGATACAATATACAGAGGTGACTTACATTTATTGCACCATGGTACAATATACAGAGGTGACTTACATTTATTGCACCATGGTACAATATACAGAGGTGACTTACATTTATTGCACCATGGTACAATATACAGAGGTGACTTACATTTATTGCACCATGGTACAATATACAGAGGTGACTTACATTTATTGCACCATGGTACAATATACAGAGGTGACTTACATTTATTGCACCATGGTACAATATACAGAGGTGACTTACATTTATTGCACCATGGTACAATATACAGAGGTGACTTACATTTATTGCACCATGGTACAATATACAGAGGTGACTTACATTTATTGCACCATGATACAATATACAGAGGTGACTTAAATTTAGGTGTACATGCAGAAAACCCTTAATATTCAGAGCATTTTGGGCAAACTTAAGACTAACTTAAGATTAATAAAGCAGTAATTGAGTGATTTTATGGATATAATCTCTAAGGTGATTGTAAATATAAATTTATATGTTTCTTGCAGTATATAAGTAATGGAGTTTATATATAATAAAGTACAGTGGACCCCCGGTTAACGATATTTTTTCACTCCAGAAGTGTGTTCAGGTGCCAGTACTGACCGAAT
The DNA here is from genome assembly GCF_038502225.1 of Cherax quadricarinatus. NCBI lineage: Eukaryota > Metazoa > Arthropoda > Malacostraca > Decapoda > Parastacidae > Cherax > Cherax quadricarinatus. The sequence continues at coordinate 174,093 of NW_027195165.1, forward strand.
TTGTTCCCATAAGGAATATTGTGAAGTAGATTAGTCCATTTCAGACCCCCAAACATACATAAATACACTTACATAATTGGTCGCATTCGGAGGTGATCGTTATGCGGGGGTCCACTGTATTAGGCTCAAAATAAAGTCAATACTTTGTAAAGCATTTTAAAGCAATAATGAGACAGAAAAATTAATTTCCGATAAAAGACACAAAAACTGTCCCTCACAGGAAAAAAAGTTGAATAATTTTTAGAGAAATTCTCATATAAATAACAAAAAAGGCACAATACCGTGACTGGAACGATACACAAATAACCCGCACATAAAAGAGAGAAGCTTACGACGACGTTTCGGTCCGACTTGGACCATTTACAAAGTGACTTTGTAAATGGTCCAAGTCGGACCGAAACGTCGCCGTAAGCTTCTCTTTTATGTGCAGGTTATTTGTGTATAATTCTCATAAAAGTTAGGAAAAGTATTTTTATATTTTTTTGTTAAGACTTTGGCTGTTTCCCACCAAGACTGAGTGACCCGAAAAAGAAGAAACACTTTCATCATCACTCACACCATCACTGTCTTGCCGATACTACATTTCAAAAGCTTAAAGAAATTTATAAGTTAGGAAAAGTAATGTGTTTTATTTCAAATAAAGTTTATATTTTTGTTTATAGGTTATCTTGCTAGGTTTACCTGGAGAGAGTTCCGGGGGTCAACGCCCCCGCGGCCCGGTCTGTGACCAGGCCTCCTTAGGTCAGTGTCCCAGGATGCGACCCACACCAGTCGACTAACACCCAGGTACCCATTTTACTGATGGGGAATATAGACAACAGGTGGAAAGAAACACGTCCAATGTTTCTACTCTGGCTGGGAATCGAACCCAGGCCCTCACCGTGTGAAGCCAGAGCGTTAACCACCAGGCCACCAGAGCCACCAGAGGTTAGTTTGGTGCAAAATTTAAAAAAAAAATTGACATGTCAAAAGTTGGTATAATTCAACTTTTTCTTAAGTGAGGGAAAGAAAGTTTGATGCGTCTAGAGTTACTGTATTTTACGGCGTTGAAGATGCTATTTTTTTCCGAAATAGGTCTCGAAAATTTACCCAGTGTCTTGGAGGCATTAATACCATTTATCTATTTTTTTCAAAAGTAAGTCAGTCAGAATTCTGGGTCGTCGTCAACGCCAGAGCATCTTGTTGCCGTAAAATATGGTATATATTAATTTTAATTATTTTTCTTCTTAAAAATGATGCATTAGTTAAAGGCTTTTATTTTTACAGACCGATGCCGTAAAGCAAATCACGGTACGTATTTTCACTTACCAGTGCATATAAAAGCCTAAAGACATTTTTACACTATCATTTATTAAGTGCACAGTAGTGCTAGGCCTAAAAACCATGCAAGAGTAAAAATAATAAATGATCGATGCAGCTCAAAGTACGCATCACTGCCGAAAATATTATGTAATAAATCTACTTGTTTCGGTGATGAATATGGTGAATATATAACTGATAACTTCTCAACAAAAACTTAATTTCCATCACAGTTGGTACAATCTTCAGGATACCACATACAGTAGTCTCCCCAGGCATCCCTGGGGGATACCTTCCAAGACCTGCCGTGGATGCCTGAAACTACGAATAGTAGTGAACCCCCATGTATAAGTTGTTTTTAATTTACATATGATAAAATTTAATTAATAAATTACACACAATAAGTGGAGAATTATCACTTTTTTACGGATGGGAAGCACTTCAAGGCTTCTCTTAGGTTTTGAACAACTGCCAACAGTACTTTGGGGTCATTATTTAGAAAAATTAAGGGTTATTTTCGGGCCACGGTAAACCTCGGAAACCGAATCCACAGATACAGAGGTTCCATTGTACATATAAACTGGTCGCACTTGTTTATACTGGTTGGCCACATTTGATCCGGACTAACTTCATGGTTGCATCAGCATCCCCACGACACTTTATGCCTGGGACCGTCCTGCATCTGTATGGCAGGAAGTCTTCCTTCAGGTACATCAGTGCCCTGCGGAACGGCAGCCCTTTTGGGTGTGGGTGAAGAATTGATGTATCTATGATATTGTCGTGTATAACTTTCAACCTCAGGAGGTCATTCTCCAGTCCATGGCCAACTAGGATGGTGCGGCTTCCCACCAGCTCAAGTAGTTTTTTGTGGACATGTTTTAGTCCGGTATTGACGCCTCTGAAGTCTTGTTCAGTAAGTCCAGAGTGTTCAGTGTTGTAGTCTACAATGGGTGCATCTGGCACCACCAGTGTTTCATAGACCACCTTGCAAGTGGAGTCTACCATGGAGATTGCCGCTACCTCCATACCATTCCTCGTGAAGACCATCTCGCAGTCTAGGGCGTAGATCCCCGGGTCAGAATTCTTGCTCTCCTTCGTGTATATAAAACCGTCTAGTTTGTCAGGCTCTATGTCTTGAGACACATGTTGGGGTGCCGTCTTGCAAGGCCTTGATATGCCTCGTCCAATGCAACACGGAAAATAAGGCTTATAGCCATTGGTTCGCCTTTTCACATGGTAAGAACACTGCGATTTGACAGCCGGATGTCCGTCACTTCTGATACGAAATTTTGACATGCAGCGCTTGCAGGTGCGCTTGTCCGGTGCAGGAGCGACGGTGCAATAGCTCAGATTGCTGAGCAAATTGCACAGTTGAGCTTTGCCCTTTTGAGAGCCTTCTGGACGAGGATAGTTAAGACGCTTTAGATCACTCTCGGACAACTTGTAGCTCTCGGCCCGCTGGTAAAATGCTTCATTTACTGTACTTGGCATTATCTTGCTTGCAGCATCTGCACTTGCCATGTCTATCTTGCTTGCTGCAGCATCTGCACTCACCATGTCTATCTTGCTTGCTGCAGCATCTGCACTCACCATGTCTATCTTGCTTGCTGCAGCATCTGCACTCACCATGTCTATCTTGCTTGCTGCAGCATCTGCACTCACCATGTCTATCTTGCTTGCTGCAGCATCTGCACTCACCATGTCTATCTTGCTTGCTGCAGCATCTGCACTCACCATGTCTATCTTGCTTGCTGCAGCATCTGCACTCACCATGTCTATCTTGCTTGCTGCAGCATCTGCACTCACCATGTCTATCTTGCTTGCTGCAGCATCTGCACTCACCATGTCTATCTTGCTTGCTGCAGCATCTGCACTCACCATGTCTATCTTGCTTGCTGCAGCATCTGCACTCACCATGTCTATCTTGCTTGCTGCAGCATCTGCACTCACCATGTCTATCTTGCTTGCTGCAGCATCTGCACTTGCCATGTCTATCTTGCTTGCTGCAGCATCTGCACTCGCCATGTCTATCTTGCTTGCTGCAGCATCTGCACTCACCATGTCTATCTTGCTTGCTGCAGCATCTGCACTCACCATGTCTATCTTGCTTGCTGCAGCATCTGCACTCGCCATGTCTATCTTGCTTGCTGCAGCATCTGCACTCGCCATGTCTATCTTGCTTGCTGCAGCATCTGCACTCACCATGTCTATCTTATTCACCGACACTACAGCTTCACTGTGGAAAAACATTAAAATAGTTTATAATGTGCTCAAGAACTTTATGAAGCCTTAGGACCTTTATCAAGACTTAATACTACAGATGCTCCTTATTATTTTTTTTTTTTTTATTATCACACTGGCCGATTCCCACCAAGGCAGGGTGGCCACCAAGGCAGGGTGGCCACCAAGGCAGGGTGGCCCACCAAGGCAGGGTGGCCCACCAAGGCAGGGTGGCCACCAAGGCAGGGTGGCCCGAAAAAGAAAAACTTTCACCATCATTCACTCCATCACTGTCTTGCCAGAAGGGTGCTTTACACTACAGTTTTTAAACTGCAACATTAACACCCCTCCTTCAGAGTGCAGGCACTGTACTTCCCACCTCCAGAGTGCAGGCACTGTACTTCCCACCACCAGAGTGCAGGCACTGTACTTCCCACCACCAGAGTGCAGGCACTGTACTTCCCACCACCAGAGTGCAGGCACTGTACTTCCCACCACCAGAGTGCAGGCACTGTACTTCCCACCACCAGAGTGCAGGCACTGTACTTCCCACCTCCAGGATTCAAGTTCAGCTAACCTGAATCCCTTCATAAATGTTACTTTGCTCACACTCCAACAGCACGTCAAGTATTAAAAACCATTCGTCTCCATTCACTCCTATTATTATTACAATAATAATAATAATAGTACATGTACAGTGGAACCTCGTTTTTCGGCCGTAATCTGTTCCAGAAGGTCGGCCTAAATTAGAAGCAATGTTTCCCATAAGAATTAATGTGAATACAATTAATTACTGGCAGTTTGGAGAGATATGTTGAGTGTTTTTATACGTATATACTTCTAAACTGTTGTATTCTTGGCACCTCTGCAAAAACAGTGATAATGTGTGAAGTGTTGAATAATGAAAGTTTTTTCTTTTTGGGGATTTTCTTTCTCTTTGGGTCACCCTGCCTCGGTGGGAGACGGCCGACTTGTTGAAAGAAAAACAAAAAAACAAAAAAAAAAAATCCATTCCAGACACCCAAAAATGTGAACAAAAAATACGTTTTTCAAAGATTAATTATAGTTTTACATACACAAAACAATGAGAACTAAATAAAATAAATAAATGAACATTTAAATCACTATTACATACCTTTATTGAAGACTCTAGTTGGCTTATGGAAAACAGGTTAGGAGAGAGGGAAGACATTATTTTTTGGAAGGGGAATCCCCGTCCATAAAGACTTCAGGTATCAAAGCCCTCTCCGGGGCTTTGGTAAGCCTGTCTTTCATAAGCTTGTATCCTGGCAGTGCCTTTTCCTCCTACGTGATGTAAGTCCTCTTTGGCATTTTTTTTTTCCGAGAAAATTGCGTTTGTTTCAGCGTTTACTGCACTAGTGATCTAATGTAGTTAGCCTCTCAATAACTCTGTTTTCTCTTGTACCTCAGAAGGGGAAGTATGGGAAGCTATGGTCAGAGGGATAATTACTTTACCTCAGGAGTGACAGCGACCGCCTGCCATATAATGACATATTTTATTCATTCTAGAGTATATACCATGTTTCTATGTTGTTTATTATGTCACATTAGATCAATTGTGATAGATAAATAAGCTGTAGAGTTGAGATTAATATTGAATAATATTCTGTCGCTTGAATAATATTGAATGATATTCTGTCGAGATCCACATACAACTGCCTTGCCTTTTCACAAATGATCGTCTCTGAAACACTATCACCTGCTAATTGGTTTTCCCCGATCCACAACAACAGCAAAAATTCCGTCGAAAAATTGGCCTAAATATAAATCAGCTGATAAATGCAGCGGCCGTAAAATAAGGTTCCACTGTACTAAATTCAGCATGATACAGTAAGTCCTCAGCTGATAAATACATCGAGAATTTCCTGTTTTGTTTATAATAATATACACAATAATTATTATTTTTATAATTAAAAAGAAGTGCTAAACCTACCAGGGCAGTACAGCGCTGTAATATATATATACTATCCACAATACAGAAGACTCTCAGCGTGTTTATAAGTCAAATTCCCTTCAAGGAAGGTTCCTTGATGTTGGTGAGAGGCTCTTGATTTAGGGAATTGGATCTGTGCTCCAGTTCCCCGAAGTAAGTCTGAATGCCTTCCACATCCCCCCCCCCCCCAGTCGCTGTATAATCCTAAGGGTTTAGCGCTTCCCCCTTGATTATAATAATAATAAGTCAAATTCAAAATGAAATTCAAATTTATTTATTTCTCTGCAAGTAGTACATTAAGATTATATTTACAATAACGGGTTGCAGTACAAAGAGGCACTGTTAGGCCTAGGCATTGTGGGCAGACTTAATTTAATGGTTTACTTGACTCAAGAAATCGTAATGACACGATTGCAAATAAACCATACCCGCGGGTTCAGTCCCGGCCGGGGGTATGGTTTAATGGTTTACTGACCATCTGACACTAAACAAATTGATCATACTTGTACAGTAGTTCTATTAATTATAAATGAATCTAATTTATATAAACCAAAGGATATATTTATATATCCAAAAATATTTTTTGTAAAATATGTTTCAGTAATATTACTGCCAACAATGGACAATATTACTGCCAACAATGGACAATATTACTGCCAACAATGGACAATATTACTGCCAACAATGGACAATATTACTGCCAACAATGGACAATATTACTGTCAACAATGGACAATATTACTGTCAACAATGGACAATATTACTGTCAACAATGGACAATATTACTGCCAACAATGGACAATATTACTGTCAACAATGGACAATATTACTGCCAACAATGGACAATATTACTGTCAACAATGGACAATATTACTGCCAACAATGGACAATATTACTGCCAACAATGGACAATATTACTGCCAACAATGGACAATATTACTGTCAACAATGGACAATATTACTGCCAACAATGGACAATATTACTGTCAACAATGGACAATATTACTGCCAACAATGGACAATATTACTGTCAACAATGGACAATATTACTGTCAACAATGGACAATATTACTGCCAACAATGGACATTATATTGCCAACTGGACAATATTACTGCCAACAATGGACAATATTACTGCCAACATTTTACTGTCAACAATGTACAATATTACTTTCAACAATGGACAATATTACTGTCAACAATGGACAATATTACTGTCAACAATGGACAATATTACTGTCAACAATGGACAATATTACTGTCAACAATGGACAATATTACTGTCAACAACAGACAATATTACTGTCAACAATGGACAATATTACTGTCAACAATGGACAATATTACTGTCAACAACGGACAATATTACTGTCAACAATGGACAATATTACTGCCAACAATGGACAATATTACTGCCAACAATGGACAATATTACTGTCAACAATGGACAATATTACTGCCAACAATGGACAATATTACTGCCAACAATGGACAATATTACTGACAATATTACTCAACAATGGACAATATGTCAACTGCCAACAATGGACAATATTACTGTCAACAATGGACAATATTACTGCCAACAATGGACAATATTACTGCCAACAATGACAATATTACTGTCAACAATGGACAATATTACTGCCAACAATGGACAATATTACTGTCAACAATGGACAATATTACTGACAATATTACTGCCAACAATGGACAATATTACTGCCAACAATGGACAATATTACTGCCAACAATGGACAATATTACTGTCAACAATGGACATATTACTGTCAACAATGACAATATTACTCAACAATGGACAATATTACTGCCAACAATGGACAATATTACTGTCAACAATGGACAATATTACTGCCAACAATGGACAATATTACTGCCAACAATGGACAATATTACTGCCAACAATGGACAATATTACTGCCAACAATGGACAATATACTACAATGGACAATATTACTGCCAACAATGGACAATATTACTGCCAACAATGGACAATATTACTGTCAACAATGGACAATATTACTGCCAACAATGGACAATATTACTGTCAACAATGGACAATATTACTGTCAACAATGGACAATATTACTGCCAACAATGGACAATATTACTGCCAACAATGGACAATATTACTGTCAACAATGGACAATATTACTGCCAACAATGGACAATATTACTGTCAACAATGGACAATATTACTGTCAACAATGGACAATATTACTGTCAACAATGGACAATATTACTGTCAACAATGGACAATATTACTGCCAACAATGGACAATATTACTGCCAACAATGGACAATATTACTGTCAACAATGGACAATATTACTGTCAACAATGGACAATATTACTGTCAACAATGGACAATATTACTGCCAACAATGGACAATATTACTGTCAACAATGGACAATATTACTGTCAACAATGGACAATATTACTGCCAACAATGGACAATATTACTGCCAACAATGGACAATATTACTGCCAACAATGGACAATATTACTGTCAACAATGGACAATATTACTGCCAACAATGGACAATATTACTGCCAACAATGGACAATATTACTGCCAACAATGGACAATATTACTGTACAATGACAATATTACTGTCAACAATGGACAATATTACTACAATGACAATATTACTCAACAATGGACAATATTACTGCCAACAATGCCAACAATGGACAATATTACTGTCAACAATGGACAATATTACTGTCAACAATGGACAATATTACTGCCAACAATGGACAATATTACTGCCAACAATGGACAATATTACTGTCAACAATGGACAATATTACTGTCAACAATGGACAATATTACTGTCAACAATGGACAATATTACTGTCAACAATGGACAATATTACTGCCAACAATGGACAATATTACTGTCAACAATGGACAATATTACTGCCAACAATGGACAATATTACTGTCAACAATGGACAATATTACTGTCAACAATGGACAATATTACTGTCAACAATGACAATATTACTGCCAACAATGGACAATATTACTGTCAACAATGGACAATATACTGCCAACAATGGCCAACAATGGACAATATTACTGTCAACAATGGACAATATTACTGGACATATTACTGTCAACAATGACAATATTACTGTCAACAATGGACAATATTACTACAATGACAATATTACTCAACAATGGACATTACTGCCAACAATTACAATGCCAACAATGGACAATATTACTGCCAACAATGGACAATATTACTGCCAACAATGGACAATATTACTGCCAACAATGGACAATATTACTGTCAACAATGGACAATATTACTGTCAACAATGGACAATATTACTGCCAACAATGGACAATATTACTGCCAACAATGGACAATATTACTGTCAACAATGGACAATATTACTGTCAACAATGGACAATATTACTGTCAACAATGGACAATATTACTGTCAACAATGGACAATATTACTGTCAACAATGGACAATATTACTGTCAACAATGGACAATATTACTGTCAACAATGGACAATATTACTGTCAACAATGGACAATATTACTGTCAACAATGGACAATATTACTGTCAACAATGGACAATATTACTGTCAACAATGGACAATATTTGCCAACTGACAATATTACTGTCAACAATGGACAATATTACTGTACAATGACAATATTACTCAACAATGGACAATATTACTGTCAACAATGACAATATTACCAACAATGGACAATATTACTGCCAACAATGGACAATATTACTGCCAACAATGGACAATATTACCAACAATGGACAATATTACTGTCAACAATGGACAATATTACCAACAATGGACAATATTACTGTCAACAATGGACAATATTACTGCCAACAATGGACAATATTACTGTCAACAATGGACAATATTACTGTCAACAATGGACAATATTACTGTCAACAATGGACAATATTACTGCCAACAATGGACAATATTACTGTCAACAATGGACAATATTACTGCCAACAATGGACAATATTACTGTCAACAATGGACAATATTACTGTCAACAATGGACAATATTACTGTCAACAATGGACAATATTACTGTCAACAATGGACAATATTACTGTCAACAATGGACAATATTACTGTCAACAATGGACAATATTACTGTCAACAATGGACAATATTACTGTCAACAATGGACAATATTACTGTCAACAATGGACAATATTACTGTCAACAATGGACAATATTACTGCCAACAATGGACAATATTACTGTCAACAATGGACAATATTACTGTCAACAATGGACAATATTACTGTCAACAATGGACAATATTACTGTCAACAATGGACAATATTACTGTCAACAATGGACAATATTACTGTCAACAATGGACAATATTACTGCCAACAATGGACAATATTACTGTCAACAATGGACAATATTACTGCCAACAATGGACAATATTACTGCCAACAATGGACAATATTACTGTCAACAATGGACAATATTACTGCCAACAATGGACAATATTACTGCCAACAATGGACAATATTACTGCCAACAATGGACAATATTACTGTCAACAATGACAATATTACCAACAATGGACAATATTACTGTACAATGACAATATTACTCAACAATGGACAATATTACTGCCAACAATGGACAATATTACTGCCAACAATGGACAATATTACTGTCAACAATGGACAATATTACTGCCAACAATGGACAATATTACTGTACAATGGCTGTCAACAATGGACAATATTACTGTCAACAATGGACAATATTACTGTCAACAATGGACAATATTACTGCCAACAATGGACAATATTACTGTCAACAATGGACAATATTACTGCCAAGAATGGTCAACAATGGACAATATTACTGCCAAGAATGGACAATATTACTGTCAAGAATGGACAATATTACTGCCAACAATGACAATATTACTGACAATGGACAATATTACTGTACAATGACAATATTACCAACAATGGACAATATTACTGTCAACAATGGACAATATTACCAACAATGGACAATATTACTGTCAACAATGGACAATATTACTGCCAACAATGGACAAATACTGTCAACAATGGACAATATTACTGTCAACAATGGACATATTACTGTACAATGCCAACAATGGACATATACTGTACAATGGACAATATTACTGCCAACAATGGACAATATTACTGCCAACAATGGACAATATTACTGTCAACAATGGTCAACAATGGACAATATTACTGTCAACAATGGACATATACTGTCAACAATGCTGTCAACAATGGACAATATTACTGTCAACAATGGACAATATTACTGTCAACAATGGACAATATTACTGCCAACAATGGACATATATGTCAACAATGCTGTCAACAATGGACAATATTACTGTCAACAATGGACAATATTACTGCCAACAATGGACAATATTACTGCCAACAATGGACAATATTACTGCCAACAATGGACAATATTACTGTCAACAATGACAATATTACTGTCAACAATGGACAATATTACTGTCAACAATGGACAATATTACTGTCAACAATGGACAATATTACTGTCAACAATGGACAATATTACTGCCAACAATGGACAATATTACTGCCAACAATGGACAATATTACTGCCAACAATGGACAATATTACTGTCAACAATGGACAATATTACTGTCAACAATGGACAATATTACTGTCAACAATGGACAATATTACTGCCAACAATGGACAATATTACTGTCAACAATGGACAATATTACTGCCAACAATGGACATATATGTCAACAATGGCCAACAATGGACATATACTGTCAACAATGCCAACAATGGACAATATTACTGTCAACAATGGACAATATACTACAATGACAATATTACCAACAATCTACAATATTACTGTCAACAATGACAATATTACTGTCAACAATGGACAATATTACTGCCAACAATGGACAATATTACTGTACAATGACAATATTACCAACAATGGACAATATTACTGCCAACAATGACAATATTACTGCCAACAATGGACAATATTACTGTCAACAATGGACAATATTACTGCCAACAATGGACAATATTACTGCCAACAATGGACAATATTACTGTCAACAATGGACAATATTACTGTCAACAATGGACAATATTACTGTCAACAATGGACAATATTACTGCCAACAATGGACAATATTACTGTCAACAATGGACAAATAGGCTCAGAAGTATGTTAGGCATATAATAGGTTTATCTGAGGCATATAATAGGTTTATCTTAGGCATATAATAGGTTTATCTGAGGCATATAATAGGTTTATCTTAGGCATATAATAGGTTTATCTGAGGCATATAATAGGTTTATCTTAGGCATATAATAGGTTTATCTTAAGATTAATTTTGAACATAGTGTCTTAGGTGAGTGTAAATATATAAATTTAGTTACAGTGAATACCAGAGAAGTGAATACCAATGGTCCAGGTTACAGTGTTACAATGTTCTGATTACTTTATAATGTTCCAATTACTTTATAATGTTAAGATAAGATAAGATAAGATTTCGTTCGGATTTTTAACCCCGGAGGGTTAGCCACCCAGGATAACCCAAGAAAGTCAGTGCGTCATCGAGGACTGTCTAACTTATTTCCATTGTGGTCCTTAATCTTGTCCCCCAGGATGCCACCCACACCAGTCCACTAACACCCAGGTACCTATTTGCTGCTAGGTGAACAGCACAACAGGTGTAAGGAAACGTGTCGAATGTTTCCACCCGCCGGGAATCGAACCCGGGCCCTCTGTGTGTGAAGCGGGAACTTCAGCCACCAGACCACCGGGCTAGACGTTGATCCAAGGCAGCCAGCATTGTTAATATCTCTAGTAAGGCTGATGTATGAAGGGGATGAGATGAAAACCTGTAAACCTTCTCCCTGAAAGCTGGCTGCCTTGGATCAAACGTGTAGCGCAAGCTGGGCACCAAGGTATTGTCCAGTGTGGGTAGATTGGTATAGCACTGCGTACCTTGTTCCAAGGTTCGTAGGTTCGAGTCTCCTTCAGCCAGAGATCAGTGTTTGTGTATATTTCGCCTGCTCTTGCGAATTCCTTGTATATATACACTAATATACATTATATATAACGTTTACCTTGATATAGAGAGCAGTGATATATATATATATTAAATTATTATATATAAGGGTTATCTTGATATAGAGCAGTGATGTATATATATATACACTAATATACATTATATATAAGGGTTACCTTGATATAGAGAGCAGTGATGTATATATATACACACTAATATACATTATATATAAGGGTTACCTTGATATAGCGAGCAGTGATGTATATATATACACTATACATTATATATAAGGGTTACCTTGATATAGAGAGCAGTGATGTATATATATACACACTAATATACATTATATATAAGGGTTACCTTGATATAGAGAGCAGTGATGTATATATATACACACTAATATACATTATATATAAGGGTTACCTTGATATAGCGAGCAGTGATGTATATATATACACTAATATACATTATATATAAGGGTTACCTTGATATAGCGAGCAGTGATGTATATATATACACACTAATATACATTATATATAAGGGTTACCTTGATATAGAGAGCAGTGATGTATATATATACACACTAATATACATTATATATAAGGGTTACCTTGATATAGAGAGCAGTGATGTATATATATACACTAATATACATTATATATAAGGGTTACCTTGATATAGAGAGCAGTGATGTATATATATACACTAATATACATTATATATAAGGGTTACCTTGATATAGCGAGCAGTGATGTATATATATACACTAATATACATTATATATAAGGGTTACCTTGATATAGAGAGCAGTGATGTATATATATACACTAATATACATCATATAAGGGTTACCTTGATATAGCGAGCAGTGATGTATATATACACACTAATATACATTATATATAAGGGTTACCTTGATATAGAGAGCAGTGATGTATATATACACACTAATATACATATATAAGGGTTACCTTGATATAGAGAGCAGTGATGTATATATACACACTAATATACATCATATAAGGGTTACCTTGATATAGAGAGCAGTGATGTATATATACACACTAATATACATCATATAAGGGTTACCTTGATATAGAGAGCAGTGATGTATATATACACACTAATATACATCATATAAGGGTTACCTTGATATAGAGAGCAGTGATGTATATATACACACTAATATACATCATATAAGGGTTACCTTGATATAGAGAGCAGTGATGTATATATACACACTAATATACATCATATAAGGGTTACCTTGATATAGAGAGCAGTGATGTATATATATACACACTAATATACATCATATAAGGGTTACCTTGATATAGCGAGCAGTGATGGTGTTGTAGTGAGGGATCCCCGGCAGTTACTGTAGTGACGCTGTCACCACGGCCACTCTAGAACGGATATACAACACGTACTGTACAGGCCGTCACCAAGGCTCTTGACTCACAGGAAGTGGAGCTACTATCACCCATCAATAATAATTATGATAATAATACTAATAAAATATTTAATATTTATTAATATAGTGCAATAATAATAATAATGATAACTTTGACTTATACCCACAGTGTGGGTGTTGTAGTGTCTGCCCACAGTGTGGGTGTTGTAGTGTCTGCCCACAGTGTGGGTGTTGTAGTGTCTGCCCACAGTGTGGGTGTTGTAGTGTCTGCCCACAGTGTGGGTGTTGTAGTGTCTGCCCACAGTGTGGGTGTTGTAGTGTCTGCCCACAGTGTGGGTGTTGTAGTGTCTGCCCACAGTGTGGGTGTTGTAGTGTCTGCCCACAGTGTGGGTGTTGTAGTGTCTGCCCACAGTGTGGGTGTTGTAGTGTCTGCCCACAGTGTGGGTGTTGTAGTGTCTGCCCACAGTGTGGGTGTTGTAGTGTCTGCCCACAGTGTGGGTGTTGTAGTGTCTGCCCACAGTGTGGGTGTTGTAGTGTCTGCCCACAGTGTGGGTGTTGTAGTGTCTGCCCACAGTGTGGGTGTTGTAGTGTCTGCCCACAGTGTGGGTGTTGTAGTGTCTGCCCACAGTGTGGGTGTTGTAGTGTCTGCCCACAGTGTGGGTGTTGTAGTGTCTGCCCACAGTGTGGGTGTTGTAGTGTCTGCCCACAGTGTGGGTGTTGTAGTGTCTACCCACAGTGTGGTTGCTGTAGTGTCTGCCCACAGTGTGGGTGTTGTAGTGTCTGCCCACAGTGTGGGTGTTGTAGTGTCTGCCCACAGTGTGGGTGTTGTAGTGTCTGCCCACAGTGTGGGTGTTGTAGTGTCTCTACCCACAGTGTGGGTGTTGTAGTGTCTGCCCACAGTGTGGGTGTTGTAGTGTCTGCCCACAGTGTGGGTGTTGTAGTGTCTGCCCACAGTGTGGGTGTTGTAGTGTCTGCCCACAGTGTGGGTGTTGTAGTGTCTGCCCACAGTGTGGGTGTTGTAGTGTCTGCCCACAGTGTGGGTGTTGTAGTGTCTGCCCACAGTGTGGGTGTTGTAGTGTCTGCCCACAGTGTGGGTGTTGTAGTGTCTGCCCACAGTGTGGGTGTTGTAGTGTCTGCCCACAGTGTGGGTGTTGTAGTGTCTGCCCACAGTGTGGGTGTTGTAGTGTCTGCCCACAGTGTGGGTGTTGTAGTGTCTGCCCACAGTGTGGGTGTTGTAGTGTCTGCCCACAGTGTGGGTGTTGTAGTGTCTGCCCACAGTGTGGGTGTTGTAGTGTCTGCCCACAGTGTGGGTGTTGTAGTGTCTGCCCACAGTGTGGGTGTTGTAGTGTCTGCCCACAGTGTGGGTGTTGTAGTGTCTGCCCACAGTGTGGGTGTTGTAGTGTCTGCCCACAGTGTGGGTGTTGTAGTGTCTACCCACAGTGTGGGTGTTGTAGTGTCTACCCACAGTGTGGGTGTTGTAGTGTCTGCCCACAGTGTGGGTGTTGTAGTGTCTGCCCACAGTGTGGGTGTTGTAGTGTCTGCCCACAGTGTGGGTGTTGTAGTGTCTGCCCACAGTGTGGGTGTTGTAGTGTCTGCTCACGGTGTGGGTGTTGTAGTGTCTACCCACAGTGTGGGTGTTGTAGTGTCTGCCCACAGTGTGGGTGTTGTAGTGTCTGCCCACAGTGTGGGTGTTGTAGTGTCTGCCCACAGTGTGGGTGTTGTAGTGTCTGCCCACAGTGTGGGTGTTGTAGTGTCTGCTCACTGTCCCACAGTGTGGGTGTTGTAGTGTCTGCCCACAGTGTGGGTGGTGTAGTGTCTGCCCACAGTGTGGGTGTTGTAGTGTCTGCCCACAGTGTGGGTGTTGTAGTGTCTGCCCACAGTGTGGGTGTTGTAGTGTCTGCCCACAGTGTGGGTGTTGTAGTGTCTGCCCACAGTGTGGGTGTTGTAGTGTCTGCCCACAGTGTGGGTGTTGTAGTGTCTGCCCACAGTGTGGGTGTTGTAGTGTCTGCCCACAGTGTGGGTGTTGTAGTGTCTGCCCACAGTGTGGGTGTTGTAGTGTCTGCCCACAGTGTGGGTGTTGTAGTGTCTGCCCACAGTGTGGGTGTTGTAGTGTCTGCCCACAGTGTGGGTGTTGTAGTGTCTGCCCACAGTGTGGGTGTTGTGTCTGCCCACAGTGTGGTGTTGTAGTGTCTGCCCCACAGTGTGGGTGTTGTAGTGTCTGCCCACAGTGTGGGTGTTGTAGTGTCTGCCCACAGTGTGGGTGTTGTAGTGTCTGCCCACAGTGTGGGGTGTTGTAGTGTCTGCCCACAGTGTGGGTGTTGTAGTGTCTGCCCACAGTGTGGGTGTTGTAGTGTCTGCCCACAGTGTGGGTGTTGTAGTGTCTGCCCACAGTGTGGGTGTTGTAGTGTCTGCCCACAGTGTGGGTGTTGTAGTGTCTGCCCACAGTGTGGGTGTTGTAGTGTCTGCCCACAGTGTGGGTGTTGTAGTGTCTGCCCACAGTGTGGGTGTTGTAGTGTCTGCCCACAGTGTGGGTGTTGTAGTGTCTGCCCACAGTGTGGGTGTTGTAGTGTCTGCCCACAGTGTGGGTGTTGTAGTGTCTGCCCACAGTGTGGGTGTTGTAGTGTCTGCCCACAGTGTGGGTGTTGTAGTGTCTGCCCACAGTGTGGGTGTTGTAGTGTCTGCCCACAGTGTGGGTGTTGTAGTGTCTGCCCACAGTGTGGGTGTTGTAGTGTCTGCCCACAGTGTGGGTGTTGTAGTGTCTGCCCACAGTGTGTCTGCCCACAGTGTGGGTGTTGTAGTGTCTGCCCACAGTGTGGGTGTTGTAGTGTCTGCCCACAGTGTGGGTGTTGTAGTGTCTGCCCACAGTGTGGGTGTTGTAGTGTCTGCCCACAGTGTGGTGGTTATAGTGTCTGCCCACAGTGTGGGTGTTGTAGTGTCTGCCCACAGTGTGGGTGTTGTAGTGTCTGCCCACAGTGTGGGTGTTGTAGTGTCTGCCCACAGTGTGGGTGTTGTAGTGTCTGCCCACAGTGTGGGTGTTGTAGTGTCTGCCCACAGTGTGGATGTTGTAGTGTCTGCCCACAGTGTGGGTGTTGTAGTGTCTGCCCACAGTGTGGGTGTTGTAGTGTCTGCCCACAGTGTGGGTGTTGTAGTGTCTGCCCACAGTGTGGGTGTTGTAGTGTCTGCCCACAGTGTGGTTGTTGTAGTGTCTGCCCACAGTGTGGGTGTTGTAGTGTCTGCCCACAGTGTGGGTGTTGTAGTGTCTGCCCACAGTGTGGGTGTTGTAGTGTCTGCCCACAGTGTGGGTGTTGTAGTGTCTGCCCACAGTGTGGGTGTTGTACCCACAGTGTGGGTGTTGTAGTGTCTGCCCACAGTGTGGGTGTTGTAGTGTCTGCCCACAGTGTGGGTGTTGTAGTGTCTGCCCACAGTGTGGGTGTTGTAGTGTCTGCCCACAGTGGGGGTGTTGTAGTGTCTGCCCACAGTGTGGGTGTTGTAGTGTCTGCCCACAGTGTGGGTGTTGTAGTGTCTGCCCACAGTGTGGGTGTTGTAGTGTCTGCCCACAGTGTGGGTGTTGTAGTGTCTGCCCACAGTGTGGGGGTTGGAGTGTCTGGCCACAGGGTGGGTGTTGTTGTGTCTGCCCACAGTGTGGGTGTTGTAGTGTCTGCCCACAGTGTGGGTGTTGTAGTGTCTGCCCACAGTGTGGGGGGTGTAGTGTCAGTGTGGGTGTTGTAGTGTCTGCCCACAGTGTGGGTGTTGTAGTGTCTAGTGTCTGCCCACAGTGTGGGTGTTGTAGTGTCTGCCAACAGTGTGGGTGTTGTAGTGTCTGCCCACAGTGTTGTAGTGTCTGCCCACAGTGTGGGTGTTGTAGTGTGCCCACAGTGTGGGTGTTGTAGTGTCCCACAGTGTGGGTGTTGTAGTGTCTGCCCACAGTGTGGGTGTTGTAGTGTCTGCCCACAGTGTGGGTGTTGTAGTGTCTGCAAACAGTGTGGGTGTTGTAGTGTCTGCCCACAGTGTGGGTGTTGTAGTGTCTGCAAACAGTGTGGGTGTTGTAGTGTCTGCCCACAGTGTGGGTGTTGTAGTGTCCCACAGTGTGGGTGTTGTAGTGTCTGTCTGCCACAGTGTGGGTGTTGTAGTGTCTGCCCACAGTGTGGGTGTTGTAGTGTCTGCCCACAGTGTGGGTGTTGTAGTGTCTGCCCACAGTGTGGGTGTTGTAGTGTCTGCCCACAGTGTGGGTGTTGTAGTGTCTGCAAACAGTGTCTGCCCACAGTGTGGGTGTTGTAGTGTCTGCCCACAGTGTGGGTGTTGTAGTGTCTGCCCACAGTGTGGGTGTTGTAGTGTCTGCCCACAGTGTGGGTGTTGTAGTGTCTGCCCACAGTGTGGGTGTTGTAGTGTCTGCCCACAGTGTGGGTGTTGTAGTGTCTGCCCACAGTGTGGGTGTTGTAGTGTCTGCCCACAGTGTGGGTGTTGTAGTGTCTGCCCACAGTGCCCACAGTGGGTGTTGTAGTGTCTTCCCACAGTGTGGGTGTTGTAGTGTCTGCCCACAGTGTGGGTGTTGTAGTGTCTGCCCACAGTGTGGGGTGTTGTAGTGTCTGCCCACAGTGTGGGTGTTGTAGTGTCAGTGTGGTTGTTGTAGTGCCCACAGAGTGGGTGTTGTAGTGTGTGGTGTTGTAGTGTCTGCCCACAGTGTGGGTTGTTGTAGTGCCCACAGTGTGGGTGTTGTAGTGTCTGCCACAGTGTGGGTGTTGTAGTGTCTGCCCACAGTGTGGGTGTTGTAGTGTCTGCCCACAGTGTGGGTGTTGTAGTGTCTGCCCACAGTGTGGGTGTTGTAGTGTCTGCCCACAGTGTGGGTGTTGTAGTGTCTGCCCACAGTGTGGGTGTTGTAGTGTCTGCCACAGTGTGGGTGTTGTAGTGTCTACCCACAGTGTGGGTGTTGGAGAGGCTGCCCACAGTGTGGGTGTTGTAGTGTCTGCCCACAGTGTGGGTGTTGTAGTGTCTGCCCACAGTGTGGGGGTTGGAGGGTCTGCCCACGCCCAGTGTGGGTGTTGTAGTGTCTGTCTGCCCACAGTGTGGGTGTTGTAGTGTCTGCCCACAGTGTGGGTGTTGTAGTGTCTGCCCACAGTGTGGGTGTTGTAGTGTCTGCCCACAGTGTGGGTGTTGTAGTGTCTGCCCACAGTGTGGGTGTTGTAGTGTCTGCCCACAGTGTGGGTGTTGTAGTGTCTGCCCACAGTGTGGGTGTTGTAGTGTCTGCCCACAGTGTGGGTGTTGTAGTGTCTGCCCACAGTGTGGGTGTTGTAGTGTCTGCCCACAGTGTGGGTGTTGTAGTGTCTGCCCACAGTGTGGGTGTT
Organism: Cherax quadricarinatus; assembly: GCF_038502225.1. Classification (NCBI taxonomy): domain Eukaryota; kingdom Metazoa; phylum Arthropoda; class Malacostraca; order Decapoda; family Parastacidae; genus Cherax; species Cherax quadricarinatus. Next base: position 193,453 of record NW_027195165.1, read on the forward strand.
GTAGTGTCTGCCCACAGTGTGGGTGTTGTAGTGTCTGCCCACAGTGTGGGTGTTGTAGTGTCTGCCCACAGTGTGGGTGTTGTAGTGTCTGCCCACAGTGTGGGTGTTGTAGTGTCTGCCCACAGTGTGGGTGTTGTAGTGTCTGCCCACAGTGTGGGTGTTGTAGTGTCTGCCCACAGTGTGGGTGTTGTAGTGTCTGCCCACAGTGTGGGTGTTGTAGTGTCCCACAGTGTGGGTGTTGTAGTGTCTGCCCACAGTGTGGGTGTTGTAGTGTCTGCCCACAGTGTGGGTGTTGTAGTGTCTGCCCACAGTGTGGGTGTTGTAGTGTCTGCCCACAGTGTGGGTGTTGTAGTGTCTGCCCACAGTGTGGTTGTTGTAGTGTCTGCCCACAGTGTGGGTGTTGTAGTGTCTGCCCACAGTGTGGGTGTTGTAGTGTCTGCCCCACAGTGGGGCTGTTGTAGTGTCTGTCCACAGTGTGGGTGTTGTAGTGTCTGCCCACAGTGTGGGTGTTGTAGTGTCTGCCCACAGTGTGGGTGTTGTAGTGTCTGCCCACAGTGTGGGTGTTGTAGTGTCTGCCCACAGTGTGGGTGTTGTAGTGTCTGCCCACAGTGTGGGTGTTGTAGTGTCTGCCCACAGTGTGGGTGTTGTAGTGTCTGCACACAGTGTGGGTGTTGTAGTGTCTGCCCACAGTGTGGGTAGTTTGTAGTGTCTGCCCACAGTGTGGGTGTTGTAGTGTCTGCCCACAGTGTGGGTGTTGTAGTGTCTGCCCACAGTGTGGGTGTTGTAGTGTCTGCCCACAGTGTGGGTGTTGTAGTGTCTGCCCACAGTGTGGGTGTTGTAGTGTCTGCCCACAGTTGTGGGTGTTTGTAGTGTCTGCCCACAGTGTGGGTCTGTTGTAGTGTCTGCCCCACAGTGTGGGTGTTCTAGTGTCTGCCCACAGTGTGGGTGTTGTAGTGTCTGCCCACAGTGTGGATGTTGTAGTGTCTGCCCACAGTGTGGGTGTGTACCCACCTCACAGTATGTTAAACCGTCACAGTATGTACACCGTCACAGATGACTCATCACGTATGTACTCGTCACAGTTTTACTACCATGACGGGATGTCTACCATCACAGTATGTACTACCGTCACAGTATGTACTACCGTCACAGTATGTACTACCATGACAGTATGTACTACCGTCACAGTATGTACTACCGTCACAGTATGTACTACCGTCACAGTATGTACTACCGTCACAGTATGTACTACCGTCACAGTATGTACTACCATGACAGTATGTACTACCATGACAGTATGTACTACCGTCACAGTATGTACTACCATGACAGTATGTACTACTGTCACAGTATGTACTACCGTCACAGTATGTACTACCGTCACAGTATGTACTACCATCACAGTATGTACTACCATGACAGTATGTACTACCGTCACAGTATGTACTACCGTCACAGTATGTACTACCATGACAGTATGTACTACCGTCACAGTATGTACTACCGTCACAGTATGTACTACCGTCACAGTATGTACTACCGTCACAGTATGTACTACCATGACAGTATGTACTACCATGACAGTATGTACTACCGTCACAGTATGTACTACCATGACAGTATGTACTACCGTCACAGTATGTACTACCGTCACAGTATGTACTACCGTCACAGTATGTACTACCATCACAGTATGTACTACCATGACAGTATGTACTACCGTCACAGTATGTACTACCGTCACAGTATGTACTACCATGACAGTATGTACTACCGTCACAGTATGTACTACCGTCACAGTATGTACTACCGTCACAGTATGTACTACCGTCACAGTATGTACTACCATGACAGTATGTACTACCGTCACAGTATGTACTACCATCACAGTATGTACTACCGTCACAGTATGTACTACCATCACAGTATGTACTACCATGACAGTATGTACTACCGTCACAGTATGTACTACCGTCACAGTATGTACTACCGTCACAGTATGTACTACCATCACAGTATGTACTACCGTCACAGTATGTACTACCGTCACAGTATGTACTACCGTCACAGTATGTACTACCGTCACAGTATGTACTACCATGACAGTATGTACTACCGTCACAGTATGTACTACCGTCACAGTATGTACTACCGTCACAGTATGTACTACCGTCACAGTATGTACTACCATCACAGTATGTACTACCGTCACAGTATGTACTACCATGACAGTATGTACTACCGTCACAGTATGTACTACCGTCACAGTATGTACTACCATGACAGTATGTACTACCATGACAGTATGTACTACCATGACAGTATGTACTACCATCACAGTATGTACTACCGTCACAGTATGTACTACCGTCACAGTATGTACTACCATGACAGTATGTACTACCGTCACAGTATGTACTACCATCACAGTATGTACTACCGTCACAGTATGTACTACCATCACAGTATGTACTACCGTCACAGTATGTACTACCATCACAGTATGTACTACCATGACAGTATGTACTACCATGACAGTATGTACTACCGTCACAGTATGTACTACCGTCACAGTATGTACTACCGTCACAGTATGTACTACCATGACAGTATGTACTACCATCACAGTATGTACTACCGTCACAGTATGTACTACCATGACAGTATGTACTACCGTCACAGTATGTACTACCGTCACAGTATGTACTACCATCACAGTATGTACTACCATCACAGTATGTACTACCGTCACAGTATGTACTACCGTCACAGTATGTACTACCGTCACAGTATGTACTACCGTCACAGTATGTACTACCATCACAGTATGTACTACCATCACAGTATGTACTACCGTCACAGTATGTACTACCGTCACAGTATGTACTACCGTCACAGTATGTACTACCATCACAGTATGTACTACCATCACAGTATGTACTACCGTCACAGTATGTACTACCATCACAGTATGTACTACCATCACAGTATGTACTACCATCACAGTATGTACTACCGTCACAGTATGTACTACCATCACAGTATGTACTACCATCACAGTATGTACTACCGTCACAGTAGGTACTACCGTCACAGTATGTACTACCGTCACAGTATGTACTACCATCACAGTATGTACTACCATCATAGTATGTACTACCGTCACAGTATGTACTACCGTCACAGTATGTACTACCATCACAGTATGTACTACCATCACAGTATGTACTACCGTCACAGTATGTACTACCGTCACAGTATGTACTACCGTCACAGTATGTACTACCATCACAGTATGTACTACCATCACAGTATGTACTACCATCACAGTATGTACTACCATGACAGTATGTACTACCATGACAGTATGTACTACCGTCACAGTATGTACTACCATCACAGTATGTACTACCGTCACAGTATGTACTACCATCACAGTATGTACTACCGTCACAGTATGTACTACCATCACAGTATGTACTACCGTCACAGTATGTACTACCGTCACAGTATGTACTACCGTCACAGTATGTACTACCGTCACAGTATGTACTACCGTCACAGTATGTACTACCATCACAGTATGTACTACCGTCACAGTATGTACTACCGTCACAGTATGTACTACCGTCACAGTATGTACTACCGTCACAGTATGTACTACCATCACAGTATGTAGTAGTTACACCAGAATATTACATCACAGGTGTAACAATGCAAAAAAAGCTGGGCCAGGAGCTGTAACTCGACCCATGCACCCACAAACAGGCGAGTATAGCTCTCAGCAAGTGTTGTCTCTGCAACAACAGTGTTGCCTCTGCAACAACAGTGTTGCCTCTGCAACAGCAGTGTTGCCTCTGCAACAACAGTGTTGCCTCTGCAACAACAGTGTTGCCTCTGCAACAGCAGTGTTGCCTCTGCAACAGCAGTGTTGCCTCTGCAACAGCAGTGTTGCCTCTGCAACAGCAGTGTTGCCTCTGCAACAGCAGTGTTGCCTCTGCAACAGCAGTGTTGCCTCTGCAACAACAGTGTTGCCTCTGCAACGGCAGTGTTGTCTCTGCAACAGCAGTGTTGTCTCTGCAGCAACAGTGTTGCCTCTGCAACAGCAGTGTTGCCTCTGCAACAGCAGTGTTGCCTCTGCAACAGCAGTGTTGCCTCTGCAACAGCAGTGTTGCCTCTGCAACAGCAGTGTTGCCTCTGCAACGGCAGTGTTGCCTCTGCAACAGCAGTGTTGCCTCTGCAACAGCAGTGTTGCCTCTGCAACAGCAGTGTTGTCTCTGCAACAACAGTGTTGCCTCTGCAACAACAGTGTTGCCTCTGCAACGGCAGTGTTGTCTCTGCAACAGCAGTGTTGCCTCTGCAACGGCAGTGTTGTCTCTGCAACAGCAGTGTTGCCTCTGCAACGACAGTGTTGTCTCTGCAACAACAGTGTTGTCTCTGCAACAGCAGTGTTGTCTCTGCAACAGCAGTGTTGTCTCTGCAACAGCAGTGTTGCCTCTGCAACGGCAGTGTTGTCTCTGCAACAGCAGTGTTGCCTCTGCAACGACAGTGTTGTCTCTGCAACAACAGTGTTGCCTCTGCAACGACAGTGTTGTCTCTGCAACAACAGTGTTGTCTCTGCAACAACAGTGTTGTCTCTGCAACAGCAGTGTTGTCTCTGCAACAACAGTGTTGCCTCTGCAACAACAGTGTTGTCTCTGCAACAGCAGTGTTGCCTCTGCAACAGCAGTGTTGCCTCTGCAACAGCAGTGTTGTCTCTGCAACAACAGTGTTGTCTCTGCAACAACAGTGTTGTCTCTGCAACAGCAGTGTTGCCTCTGCAACAAGTGTTGCCTCTGCAACAACAGTGTTGCCTCTGCAACAGCAGTGTTGCCTCTGCAACGACAGTGTTGTCTCTGCAACAACAGTGTTGTCTCTGCAACAGCAGTGTTGCCTCTGCAACAACAGTGTTGTCTCTGCAACAACAGTGTTGTCTCTGCAACAACAGTGTTGTCTCTGCAACAAGTGTTGCCTCTGCAACAACAGTGTTGCCTCTGCAACAGCAGTGTTGCCTCTGCAACGACAGTGTTGTCTCTGCAACAACAGTGTTGTCTCTGCAACAGCAGTGTTGCCTCTGCAACGGCAGTGTTGTCTCTGCAACAAGTGTTGCCTCTGCAACAACAGTGTTGCCTCTGCAACAACAGTGTTGCCTGTACAACAGCAGTGTTGCCTCTGCAACAGTTGCCTCTGCAACAGCAGTGTTGCCTGTACAACAGCAGTGTTGCCTCTGCAACAACAGTGTTGCCTCTGCAACAGCAGTGTTGCCTCTGCAACAGCAGTGTTGCCTCTGCAACAGCAGTGTTGCCTGTACAACAGCAGTGTTGCCTCTGCAACAGCAGTGTTGCCTCTGCAACAGCAGTGTTGCCTCTGCAACAGCAGTGTTGCCTCTGCAACAGCAGTGTTGCCTCTGCAACAGCAGTGTTGCCTCTGCAACAGCAGTGTTGCCTCTGCAACAGCAGTGTTGCCTCTGCAACAGCAGTGTTGCCTCTGCAACAGCAGTGTTGCCTCTGCAACAGCAGTGTTGCCTCTGCAACAGCAGTGTTGCCTGTACAACAGCAGTGTTGCCTCTGCAACAGCAGTGTTGCCTCTGCAACAGCAGTGTTGCCTGTACAACAGCAGTGTTGCCTCTGCAACAGCAGTGTTGCCTCTGCAACAGCAGTGTTGCCTCTGCAACAGCAGTGTTGCCTCTGCAACAGCAGTGTTGCCTCTGCAACAACAGTGTTGCCTCTGCAACAGCAGTGTTGCCAATGCAACTGCAGTGTTGCCTCTGCAACAGCAGTGTTGCCTCTGCAACAGCAGTGTTGCCTCTGCAACAGCAGTGTTGCCTCTGCAACAACAGTGTTGCCTCTGCAACAACAGTGTTGCCTCTGCAACAACAGTGTTGCCTCTGCAACAACAGTGTTGCCTCTGCAACAGCAGTGTTGTCTCTGCAACAGCAGTGTTGTCTCTGCAACAACAGTGTTGTCTCTGCAACAGCAGTGTTGCCTCTGCAGCAACAGTGTTGTCTCTGCAACAACAGTGTTGTCTCTGCAACAACAGTGTTGCCTCTGCAACAGCAGTGTTGTCTCTGCAACAACAGTGTTGTCTCTGCAACAGCAGTGTTGTCTCTGCAACAACAGTGTTGTCTCTGCAACAACAGTGTTGTCTCTGCAACAACAGTGTTGCCTCTGCAGCAACAGTGTTGTCTCTGCAACAACAGTGTTGCCTCTGCAGCAACAGTGTTGCCTCTGCAACAACAGTGTTGTCTCTGCAACAACAGTGTTGCCTCTGCACCAGCAGTGTTGCCTCAGCAACAACAGTGTTGACTCTGCAACACCAGTGTAGTCTCTGCAACAACAGTGTTGTCTCTGCAACAACAGTGTTGTCTCAGCAACAACAGTGTTGTCTCTGCAACAACAGTGTTGTCTCTGCAACAACAGTGTTGTCTCTGCAACAACAGTGTTGTCTCTGCAACAACAGTGTTGCCTCTGCAACAACAGTGTTGTCTCTTCAACAACAGTGTTGTCTCTGCAACAACAGTGTTGTCTCTGCAACAACAGTGTTGTCTCTGCAACAACAGTGTTGCCTCTGCAACAACAGTGTTGTCTCTGCAACAACAGTGTTGCCTCTGCAACAGCAGTGTTGCCTCTGCAACAACAGTGTTGTCTCTGCAACAACAGTGTTGTCTCTGCAACAACAGTGTTGCCTCTGCAACAACAGTGTTGCCTCTGCAACAGCAGTGTTGCCTCTGCAACAGCAGTGTTGTCTCTGCAACAACAGTGTTGCCTCTGCAACAACAGTGTTGTCTCTGCAACAGCAGTGTTGTCTCTGCAACAACAGTGTTGCCTCTGCAACAACAGTGTTGTCTCTGCAACAACAGTGTTGCCTCTGCAACAGCAGTGTTGCCTCTGCAACAGCAGTGTTGTCTCTGCAACAACAGTGTTGCCTCTGCAACAACAGTGTTGTCTCTGCAACAGCAGTGTTGTCTCTGCAACAACAGTGTTGCCTCTGCAACAACAGTGTTGTCTCTGCAACAGCAGTGTTGTCTCTGCAACAACAGTGTTGCCTCTGCAACAACAGTGTTGTCTCTGCAACAGCAGTGTTGTCTCTGCAACAACAGTGTTGCCTCTGCAACAACAGTGTTGTCTCTGCAACAACAGTGTTGTCTCTGCAACAACAGTGTTGTCTCTGCAACAACAGTGTTGCCTCTGTAGCAACAGTGTTGTCTCTGCAACAACAGTGTTGTCTCTGCAACAACAGTGTTGCCTCTGTAGCAACAGTGTTGTCTCTGCAACAACAGTGTTGTCTCTGCAACAGCAGTGTTGTCTCTGCAACAACAGTGTTGCCTCTGCAACAACAGTGTTGTCTCTGCAACAACAGTGTTGTCTCTGCAACAACAGTGTTGCCTCTGTAGCAACAGTGTTGTCTCTGCAACAACAGTGTTGTCTCTGCAACAGCAGTGTTGTCTCTGCAACAACAGTGTTGCCTCTGCAACAACAGTGTTGTCTCTGCAACAACAGTGTTGTCTCTGCAACAACAGTGTTGCCTCTGCAACAACAGTGTTGCCTCTGCAACAACAGTGTTGTCTCTGCAACAACAGTGTTGCCTCTGTAGCAACAGTGTTGTCTCTGCAACAACAGTGTTGTCTCTGCAACAACAGTGTTGTCTCTGCAACAACAGTGTTGTCTCTGCAACAACAGTGTTGTCTCTGCAACAACAGTGTTGTCTCTGCAACAACAGTGTTGCCTCTGTAGCAACAGTGTTGTCTCTGCAACAACAGTGTTGTCTCTGCAACAACAGTGTTGTCTCTGCAACAACAGTGTTGTCTCTGCAACAACAGTGTTGTCTCTGCAACAACAGTGTTGTCTCTGCAACAACAGTGTTGCCTCTGTAGCAACAGTGTTGTCTCTGCAACAACAGTGTTGTCTCTGCAACAACAGTGTTGTCTCTGCAACAACAGTGTTGTCTCTGCAACAACAGTGTTGCCTCTGCAACAACAGTGTTGCCTCTGCAACAACAGTGTTGTCTCTGCAACAACAGTGTTGCCTCTGTAGCAACAGTGTTGTCTCTGCAACAACAGTGTTGTCTCTGCAACAACAGTGTTGTCTCTGCAACAACAGTGTTGTCTCTGCAACAACAGTGTTGTCTCTGCAACAACAGTGTTGTCTCTGCAACAACAGTGTTGCCTCTGTAGCAACAGTGTTGTCTCTGCAACAACAGTGTTGTCTCTGCAACAACAGTGTTGTCTCTGCAACAACAGTGTTGTCTCTGCAACAACAGTGTTGTCAGTGTTGTCTCTGCAACAACAGTGTTGCCTCTGTAGCAACAGTGTTGTCTCTGCAACAACAGTGTTGTCTCTGCAACAACAGTGTTGTCTCTGCAACAACAGTGTTGTCTCTGCAACAACAGTGTTGTCTCTGCAACAACAGTGTTGTCTCTGCAACAACAGTGTTGCCTCTGTAGCAACAGTGTTGTCTCTGCAACAACAGTGTTGTCTCTGCAACAACAGTGTTGTCTCTGCAACAACAGTGTTGTCTCTGCAACAACAGTGTTGCCTCTGCAACAACAGTGTTGCCTCTGCAACAACAGTGTTGTCTCTGCAACAACAGTGTTGCCTCTGTAGCAACAGTGTTGTCTCTGCAACAACAGTGTTGTCTCTGCAACAACAGTGTTGTCTCTGCAACAACAGTGTTGTCTCTGCAACAACAGTGTTGTCTCTGCAACAACAGTGTTGCCTCTGTAGCAACAGTGTTGTCTCTGCAACAACAGTGTTGCCTCTGTAGCAACAGTGTTGTCTCTGCAACAACAGTGTTGTCTCTGCAACAGCAGTGTTGTCTCTGCAACAACAGTGTTGCCTCTGCAACAACAGTGTTGTCTCTGCAACAACAGTGTTGTCTCTGCAACAACAGTGTTGCCTCTGCAACAACAGTGTTGTCTCTGCAACAGCAGTGTTGTCTCTGCAACACCAGTGTTGCCTCTGCAACAACAGTGTTGTCTCTGCAACAGCAGTGTTGTCTCTGCAACAGCAGTGTTGTCTCTGCAACAACAGTGTTGCCTCTGCAACAACAGTGTTGTCTCTGCAACAGCAGTGTTGTCTCTGCAACAGCAGTGTTGCCTCTGCAACAACAGTGTTGTCTCTGCAACAGCAGTGTTGTCTCTGCAACAGCAGTGTTGTCTCTGCAACAACAGTGTTGCCTCTGCAACAACAGTGTTGTCTCTGCAACAGCAGTGTTGTCTCTGCAACAGCAGTGTTGTCTCTGCAACAACAGTGTTGCCTCTGCAACAGCAGTGTTGTCTCTGCAACAGCAGTGTTGTCTCTGCAACAGCAGTGTTGTCTCTGCAACAACAGTGTTGTCTCTGCAACAACAGTGTTGTCTCTGCAACAACAGTGTTGCCTCTGCAACAGCAGTGTTGTCTCTGCAACAGCAGTGTTGTCTCTGCAACAACAGTGTTGTCTCTGCAACAACAGTGTTGCCTCTGCAACAGCAGTGTTGTCTCTGCAACAGCAGTGTTGCCTCTGCAACAACAGTGTTGCCTCTGCAACAGCAGTGTTGTCTCTGCAAAAACAGTGTTGTCTCTGCAACAACAGTGTTGTCTCTGCAACAACAGTGTTGTCTCTGCAACAACAGTGTTGTCTCTGCAACAGCAGTGTTGTCTCTGCAACAACAGTGTTGTCTCTGCAACAACAGTGTTGCCTCTGTAGCAACAGTGTTGTCTCTGCAACAACAGTGTTGTCTCTGCAACAACAGTGTTGTCTCTGCAACAACAGTGTTGTCTCTGCAACAACAGTGTTGTCTCTGCAACAACAGTGTTGTCTCTGCAACAACAGTGTTGCCTCTGCAACAGCAGTGTTGTCTCTGCAACAACAGTGTTGTCTCTGCAACAACAGTGTTGTCTCTGCAACAGCAGTGTTGTCTCTGCAACAACAGTGTTGTCTCTGCAACAACAGTGTTGTCTCTGCAACAACAGTGTTGCCTCTGCAACAACAGTGTTGCCTCTGCAACAACAGTGTTGTCTCTGCAACAACAGTGTTGTCTCTGCAACAACAGTGTTGTCTCTGCAACAACAGTGTTGCCTCTGTAGCAACAGTGTTGTCTCTGCAACAACAGTGTTGTCTCTGCAACAGCAGTGTTGCCTCTGCAACAACAGTGTTGTCTCTGCAACAACAGTGTTGTCTCTGCAACAACAGTGTTGCCTCTGTAGCAACAGTGTTGTCTCTGCAACAACAGTGTTGTCTCTGCAACAGCAGTGTTGCCTCTGCAACAACAGTGTTGTCTCTGCAACAACAGTGTTGTCTCTGCAACAACAGTGTTGTCTCTGCAACAACAGTGTTGCCTCTGCAACAACAGTGTTGCCTCTGCAACAACAGTGTTGTCTCTGCAACAACAGTGTTGCCTCTGTAGCAACAGTGTTGTCTCTGCAACAACAGTGTTGTCTCTGCAACAACAGTGTTGTCTCTGCAACAACAGTGTTGTCTCTGCAACAACAGTGTTGTCTCTGCAACAACAGTGTTGTCTCTGCAACAACAGTGTTGTCTCTGCAACAACAGTGTTGTCTCTGCAACAACAGTGTTGTCTCTGCAACAACAGTGTTGTCTCTGCAACAACAGTGTTGACTCTGCACCAACAGTGTTGTCTCTGCAACAACAGTGTTGTCTCTGCAACAACAGTGTTGTCTCTGCAACAACAGTGTTGTCTCTGCAACAACAGTGTTGCCTCTGTAGCAACAGTGTTGTCTCTGCAACAACAGTGTTGTCTCTGCAACAACAGTGTTGTCTCTGCATCAACAGTGTTGCCTCTGCAACAACAGTGTTGTCTCTGCAACAACTGTGTTGTCTCTGCAACAACAGTGTTGTCTCTGCAACAACAGTGTTGTCTCTGCAACAACAGTGTTGCCTCTGTAGCAACAGTGTTGTCTCTGCAACAACAGTGTTGCTCTCTGTAGCAACAGTGTTGTCTCTGCAACAACAGTGTTGTCTCTGCAACAACAGTGTTGCCTCTGCAACAACAGTGTTGTCTCTGCAACAACAGTGTTGTCTCTGCAACAACAGTGTTGTCTCTGCAACAACAGTGTTGCCTCTGTCTGCAACAGTGTTGTCTCTGCAACAACAGTGTTGTCTCTGCAACAACAGTGTTGTCTCTGCAACAACAGTGTTGTCTCTGCAACAACAGTGTTGCCTCTGTAGCAACAGTGTTGTCTCTGCAACAACAGTGTTGTCTCTGCAACAACAGTGGTGTCTCTGCAACAACAGTGTTGTCTCTGCAACAACAGTGTTGTCTCTGCAACAGTGTTGTCTCTGCAACAGCAGTGTTGTCTCTGCAGTGTTGTCTCTGCAACAACAGTGTTGTCTCTGCAACAGCAGTGTTGTCTCTGCAACAACAGTGTTGTCTCTCAGTGTTGTCTCTGCAACAAGCAGTGTTGTCTCTGCAGTGTTGCCTCTGTACAACAGTGTTGTCTCTGCAACAGTGTTGTCTCTGCAACAACAGTGTTGTCTCTGCAACAACAGTGTTGCCTCTGCAACAACAGTGTTGTCTCTGTAACAACAGTGTTGTCTCTGCAACAACAGTGTTGTCTCTGCAACAACAGTGTTGTCTCTGTAGCAACAGTGTTGTCTCTGCAACAACAGTGTTGCCTCTGTAGCAACAGTGTTGTCTCTGCAACAACAGTGTTGCCTCTGCAACAACAGTGTTGTCTCTGCAACAACAGTGTTGCCTCTGTAGCAACAGTGTTGTCTCTGCAACAACAGTGTTGCCTCTGCAACAACAGTGTTGTCTCTGCAACAACAGTGTTGCCTCTGTAGCAACAGTGTTGTCTCTGCAACAACAGTGTTGCCTCTGTATCAACAGTGTTGTCTCTGCAACAACAGTGTTGCCTCTGTAGCAACAGTGTTGTCTCTGCAACAACAGTGTTGTCTCTGCAACAACAGTGTTGTCTCTGCAACAGCAGTGTTGTCTCTGCAACAACAGTGTTGTCTCTGCAAACAGTGTTGTCTCTGCAACAACAGTGTTGTCTCTGCAACAACAGTGTTGCCTCTGTAACAACAGTGTTGTCTCTGCAACAACAGTGTTGTCTCTGCAACAACAGTGTTGTGCAACAACAGTGTTGTCTCTGCAACAACAGTGTTGTCTCTGCAACAACAGTGTTGTCTCTGCAACAACAGTGTTGTCTCTGCAACAACAGTGTTGTCTCTGCAACAGCAGTGTTGTCTCTGCAACAACAGTGTTGTCTCTGCAACAGTGTTGTCTCTGCAGTGTTGTCTCTGCAACAGCAGTGTTGTCTCTGCAACAGCAGTGTTGCCTCTGCAACAGCAGTGTTGTCTCTGCAACAACAGTGTTGTCTCTGCAACAACAGTGTTGTCTCTGCAACAACAGTGTTGTCTCTGCAACAACAGTGTTGTCTCTGCAACAACAGTGTTGCCTCTGCAACAACAGTGTTGTCTCTGCAACAACAGTGTTGTCTCTGCAACAGCAGTGTTGCCTCTGCAACAACAGTGTTGTCTCTGCAACAACAGTGTTGTCTCTGCAACAGCAGTGTTGTCTCTGCAACAACAGTGTTGCCTCTGTAGCAACAGTGTGCTCTCTGCTACAACAGTGTTGTCTCTGCAACAACAGTGTTGTCTCTGCAACAACAGTGTTGTCTCTGCAACAACAGTGTTGTCTCTGCAACAACAGTGTTGTCTCTGCAACAACAGTGTTGTCTCTGCAACAACAGTGTTGTCTCTGCAACAGCAGTGTTGTCTCTGCAACAACAGTGTTGTCTCTGCAACAACAGTGTTGCCTCTGCAACAACAGTGTTGTCTCTGCAACAACAGTGTTGTCTCTGCAACAACAGTGTTGTCTCTGCAACAACAGTGTTGTCTCTGCAACAACAGTGTTGTCTCTGCAACAACAGTGTTGTCTCTGCAACAACAGTGTTGCCTCTGCAACAACAGTGTTGTCTCTGCAACAACAGTGTTGTCTCTCAGTGTTGCAACAGCAGTGTTGTCTCTGCAACAGCAGTGTTGTCTCTGCAACAGCAGTGTTGTCTCTGCAACAACAGTGTTGTCTCTGCAACAACAGTGTTGTCTCTGCAACAACAGTGTTGCCTCTGCAACAACAGTGTTGTCTCTGCAACAACAGTGTTGTCTCTGCAACAACAGTGTTGTCTCTGCAACAACAGTGTTGCCTCTGCAACAACAGTGTTGTCTCTGCAACAACAGTGTTGTCTCTGCAACAACAGTGTTGTCTCTGCAACAACAGTGTTGCCTCTGCATCAACAGTGTTGTCTCTGCAACAACAGTGTTGTCTCTGCAACATCAGTGTTGTCTCTGCAACAACAGTGTTGTCTCTGCAACAACAGTGTTGTCTCTGCAACAACAGTGTTGTCTCTGCAACAACAGTGTTGTCTCTGAAGCAACAGTGTTGTCTCTGCAACAACAGTGTTGTCTCTGCAACAACAGTGTTGTCTCTGCAACAGCAGTGTTGCCTCTGCAACAACAGTGTTGCCTCTGTAGCAACAGTGTTGTCTCTGCAACAACAGTGTTGTCTCTGCAACAGCAGTGTTGCCTCTGCAACAACAGTGTTGTCTCTGCAACAACAGTGTTGCCTCTGTAGCAACAGTGTTGTCTCTGCAACAACAGTGTTGTCTCTGCAACAACAGTGTTGTCTCTGCAACAACAGTGTTGCCTCTGCAACAACAGTGTTGTCTCTGCAACAACAGTGTTGTCTCTGCAACAACAGTGTTGCCTCTGCAACAACAGTGTTGTCTCTGCAACAACAGTGTTGTCTCTGCAACAGCAGTGTTGTCTCTGCAACAACAGTGTTGCCTCTGCAACAACAGTGTTGTCTCTGCAACAGCAGTGTTGCCTCTGCAACAGCAGTGTTGCCTCTGCAACAACAGTGTTGTCTCTGCAACAGCAGTGTTGTCTCTGCAACAACAGTGTTGTCTCTGCAACAACAGTGTTGTCTCTGCAACAGCAGTGTTGTCTCTGCAACAGCAGTGTTGCCTCTGCAACAACAGTGTTGTCTCTGCAACAGCAGTGTTGTCTCTGCAACAGCAGTGTTGCCTCTGCAACAGCAGTGTTGCCTCTGCAACAGCAGTGTTGTCTCTGCAACAGCAGTGTTGCCTCTGCAACAGCAGTGTTGCCTCTGCAACAGCAGTGTTGTCTCTGCAACAGCAGTGTTGTCTCTGCAACAGCAGTGTTGCCTCTGCAACAGCAGTGTTGTCTCTGCAACAGCAGTGTTGCCTCTGCAACAGCAGTGTTGTCTCTGCAACAACAGTGTTGCCTCTGCAACAACAGTGTTGTCTCTGCAACAACAGTGTTGTCTCTGCAACAACAGTGTTGTCTCTGCAACAACAGTGTTGTCTCTGCAACAACAGTGTTGCCGCTGCAACAGCAGTGTTGTCTCTGCAACAACAGTGTTGTCTCTGCAACAACAGTGTTGTCTCTGCAACAACAGTGTTGTCTCTGCAACAACAGTGTTGTCTCTGCAACAACAGTGTTGTCTCTGCAACAACAGTGTTGTCTCTGCAACAACAGTGTTGTCTCTGCAACAACAGTGTTGTCTCTGCAACAACAGTGTTGCCTCTGCAACAGCAGTGTTGTCTCTGCAACAGCAGTGTTGTCTCTGCAACAACAGTGTTGTCTCTGCAACAACAGTGTTGTCTCTGCAACAACAGTGTTGCCTCTGCAACAACAGTGTTGTCTCTGCAACAGCAGTGTTGTCTCTGCAACAACAGTGTTGCCTATGCAACAACAGTGTTGTCTCTGCAACAGCAGTGTTGCCTCTGCAACAACAGTGTTGCCTCTGCAACAACAGTGTTGACTCTGCAACAACACTGTTGACTCTGCAACAGCAGTGTTGCATCTGCAACAACAGTGTTGTCTCTGCAACAACAGTGTTGTCTCTGCAACAACAGTGTTGCCTCTGCAACAACAGTGTTGTCTCTGCAACAACAGTGTTGTCTCTGCAACAACAGTGTTGCCTCTACAACAACAGTGTTGTCTCTGCAACAACAGTGTTGTCTCTGCAACAGCAGTGTTGTCTCTGCAACAACAGTGTTGCCTCTGCAACAACAGTGTTGTCTCTGCAACAACAGTGTTGTCTCTGCAACAGCAGTGTTGTCTCTGCAACAACAGTGTTGCCTCTGCAACAACAGTGTTGTCTCTGCAACAACAGTGTTGCCTCTGCAACAACAGTGTTGTCTCTGCAACAACAGTGTTGTCTCTGCAACAGCAGTGTTGTCTCTGCAACAACAGTGTTGCCTCTGCAACAACAGTGTTGTCTCTGCAACAACAGTGTTGCCTCTGCAACAACAGTGTTGTCTCTGCAACAACAGTGTTGTCTCTGCAACAACAGTGTTGTCTCTGCAACAACAGTGTTGCCTCTGCAACAACAGTGTTGTCTCTGCAACAACAGTGTTGCCTCTGTAGCAACAGTGTTGCCTCTGTAGCAACAGTGTTGCCTCTGCAACAACAGTGTTGCCTCTGCAACAACAGTGTTGTCTCTGCAACAACAGTGTTGCCTCTGTAGCAACAGTGTTGCCTCTGTAGCAACAGTGTTGCCTCTGCAACAACAGTGTTGCCTCTGCAACAACAGTGTTGTCTCTGCAACAACAGTGTTGTCTCTGCAACAGCAGTGTTGTCTCTGCAACAACAGTGTTGCCTCTGCAACAACAGTGTTGTCTCTGCAACAACAGTGTTGTCTCTGCAACAGCAGTGTTGCCTCTGCAACAACAGTGTTGTCTCTGCAACAACAGTGTTGTCTCTGCAACAACAGTGTTGCCTCTGTAGCAACAGTGTTGTCTCTGCAACAACAGTGTTGCCTCTGTAGCAACAGTGTTGTCTCTGCAACAACAGTGTTGCCTCTGTAGCAACAGTGTTGCCTCTGTAGCAACAGTGTTGTCTCTGCAACAACAGTGTTGTCTCTGCAACAACAGTGTTGTCTCTGCAACAGCAGTGTTGCCTCTGCAACAACAGTGTTGCCTCTGCAACAACAGTGTTGCCTCTGCAACAACAGTGTTGTCTCTGCAACAACAGTGTTGCCTCTGCAACAACAGTGTTGCCTCTGCAACAACAGTGTTGCCTCTGCAACAACAGTGTTGCCTCTGCAACAACAGTGTTGCCTCTGTAGCAACAGTGTTGTCTCTGCAACAACAGTGTTGTCTCTGCAACAGCAGTGTTGCCTCTGCAACAACAGTGTTGCCTCTGTAGCAACAGTGTTGTCTCTGCAACAACAGTGTTGCCTCTGTAGCAACAGTGTTGTCTCTGCAACAACAGTGTTGTCTCTGCAACAGCAGTGTTGCCTCTGCAACAACAGTGTTGTCTCTGCAACAACAGTGTTGTCTCTGCAGCAACAGTGTTGTCTCTGCAACAACAGTGTTGTCTCTGCAACAACAGTGTTGCCTCTGCAACAACAGTGTTGTCTCTGCAACAACAGTGTTGTCTCTGCAACAGCAGTGTTGCCTCTGCAACAGCAGTGTTGCCTCTGCAACAGCAGTGTTGTCTCTGCAACAGCAGTGTTGCCTCTGCAACAGCAGTGTTGTCTCTGCAACAGCAGTGTTGTCTCTGCAACAACAGTGTTGTCTCTGCAACAACAGTGTTGCCTCTGCAACAGCAGTGTTGCCTCTGCAACAGCAGTGTTGCCTCTGCAACAACAGTGTTGCCTCTGCAACAGCAGTGTTGCCTCTGCAACAACAGTGTTGCCTCTGCAACAACAGTGTTGCCTCTGCAACAGCAGTGTTGCCTCTGCAACAGCAGTGTTGCCTCTGCAACAACAGTGTTGTCTCTGCAACAACAGTGTTGTCTCTGCAACAACAGTGTTGTCTCTGCAACAACAGTGTTGTCTCTGCAACAGCAGTGTTGCCTCTGTAGCAGCAGTGTTGTCTCTGCAACAACAGTGTTGCCTCTGCAACAGCAGTGTTGCCTCTGCAACAGCAGTGTTGTCTCTGCAACAGCAGTGTTGCCTCTGCAACAGCAGTGTTGCCTCTGCAACAACAGTGTTGTCTCTGCAACAACAGTGTTGTCTCTGCAACAACAGTGTTGTCTCTGCAACGGCAGTGTTGCCTCTGCAACAGCAGTGTTGCCTCTGCAACAACAGTGTTGCCTCTGCAACAACAGTGTTGTCTCTGCAACGGCAGTGTTGCCTCTGCAACAACAGTGTTGCCTCTGCAACAACAGTGTTGCCTCTGCAACAACAGTGTTGTCTCTGCAACAACAGTGTTGCCTCTGCAACAGCACTCAAAGATATTTCTAAATTCTCTTTATGGAATGTAACTCTGGGATAGGTAAACGAGGATAGTTAACGAGTACTCTGGATAGTTAACGAGTACTCTGGATAGTTAACGAGTACTCTGGATAGTTCCTAGTACTCTGGATAGTTAACGAGTACTCTGGATAGTTAACGAGTACTCTGGATAGTTCGCGAGTACTCTGGATAGTTAACGAGTACTCTGGATAGTTAACGAGTACTCTGGATAGTTCCAGAGTACTCTGGATAGTTCCCGAGTACTCTGGATAGTTAACGAGCACTCTGGATAGTTAACGAGTACTCTGGACAGTTAACGAGTACTCTGGATAGTTAACGAGTACTCTGGATAGTTCCCGAGTACTCTGGATAGTTAACGAGTACTCTGGATAGTTAACGAGTACTCTGGATAGTTCCCGAGTACTCTGGATAGTTCCCGAGTACCCTGGATAGTTAACGAGTACTCTGGATAGTTAACGAGTACTCTGGATAGTTCCCGAGTACTCTGGATAGTTCCCGAGTACTCTGGATAGTTCCCGAGTACTCTGGATAGTTCCCGAGTACTCTGGATAGTTAACGAGTACTCTGGATAGTTAACGAGTACTCTGGATAGTTCCCGAGTACTCAGGATAGTTCCCGAGTACTCTGGATAGTTCCCGAGTACTCTGGATAGTTCCCGAGTACTCTGGATAGTTCCCGAGTACTCTGGATAGTTCCCGAGTACTCTGGATAGTTCCCGAGTACTCTGGATAGTTAACGAGTACTCTGGATAGTTAACGAGTACTCTGGATAGTTCCCGAGTACTCTGGATAGTTCCCGAGTACTCTGGATAGTTCCCGAGTACTCTGGATAGTTACCGAGTACTCTGGATAGTTCCCGAGTACTCAGGATAGTTCCCGAGTACTCTGGATAGTTCCCGAGTACTCTGGATAGTTCCCGAGTACTCTGGATAGTTCCCGAGTACTCTGGATAGTTCCCGAGTACTCTGGATAGTTCCCGAGTACTCTGGATAGTTACCGAGTACTCTGGATAGTTCCCGAGTACTCTGGATAGTTCCCGAGTACTCTGGATAGTTCCCGAGTACCCTGGATAGTTAACGAGTACTCTGGATAGTTCCCGAGTACTCTGGATAGTTCCCGAGTACTCTGGATAGTTACCGAGTACTCTGGATAGTTCCCGAGTACTCTGGATAGTTCCCGAGTACTCTGGATAGTTCCCGAGTACCCTGGATAGTTAACGAGTACTCTGGATAGTTCCCGAATACTCTGGATAGTTCCCGAGTACCCTGGATAGTTAACGAGTACTCTGGATAGTTTCCGAGTACTCTGGATAGTTCCCGAGTACTCTGGATAGTTAACGAGTACTCTGGATAGTTCCCGAGTACTCTGGATAGTTCCCGAGTACTCTGGATAGTTAACGAGTACTCTGGATAGTTCCCGAGTACTCTGGATAGTTCACGAGTACTCTGGATAGTTAACGAGTCCTCTGGATAGTTAACGAGTACTCTGGATAGTTAACGAGTACTCTGGATAGTTCACGAGTACTCTGGATAGTTCCCGAGTACTCTGGATAGTTGAGTACTCTGGATAGTTAACGAGTACTCTGGATATTTAACGAGTACTCTGGATAGTTAACGAGTACTCTGGATAGTTACCGAGTACTCTGGATAGTTAACGAGTACTCTGGATAGTTACCGAGCACTCTGGATAGTTAGAGTACTCTGGATAGTTAACGAGTACTCTGGATAGTTCCCGAGTACTCTGGATAGTTCCCGAGTACTCTGGATAGTTCCCGAGTACTCAGGATAGTTCCCGAGTACTCTGGATAGTTCCCGAGTACTCAGGATAGTTCCCGAGTACTCTGGATAGTTCCCGAGTACTCAGGATAGTTCCCGAGTACTCAGGATAGTTCCCGAGTACTCAGGATAGTTCCCGAGTACTCAGGATAGTTCCCGAGTACTCTGGATAGTTCCCGAGTACTCAGGATAGTTCCCGAGTACTCAGGATAGTTCCCGAGTACTCAGGATAGTTCCCGAGTACTCTGGATAGTTCCCGAGTACTCAGGATAGTTCCCGAGTACTCTGGATAGTTCCCGAGTACTCAGGATAGTTCCCGAGTACTCTGGATAGTTCCCGAGTACTCAGGATAGTTCCCGAGTACTCAGGATAGTTCCCGAGTACTCAGGATAGTTCCCGAGTACTCAGGATAGTTCCCGAGTACTCAGGATAGTTCCCGAGTACTCAGGATAGTTCCCGAGTACTCAGGATAGTTCCCGAGTACTCAGGATAGTTCCCGAGTACTCAGGATAGTTCCCGAGTACTCAGGATAGTTCCCGAGTACTCAGGATAGTTCCCGAGTACTCAGGATAGTTCCCGAGTACTCAGGATAGTTCCCGAGTACCCTGGATAGGTCAGGGATGGTCAGAAATACATCCACTCCAGTAAACACAATTTACAACTAATTCTGTCCGTCCAGATTTAAAAAAAGTACAAATTCGTCTAATTTAACTTTATATTACCGTTATAATATATTTTAATTTTATTGAGGATGTTTTGGTGTGAGAACATTAATGGCAGTAACTGGCCATATAACATTAATGGCAGTAACTGGCCATATAACATTAATGGCAGTAACTGGCCATATAACATTAATGGCAGTAACTGGCCATATAACATTAATGGCAGTAACTGGCCATATAACATTAATGGCAGTAACTGGCCATATAACATTAATGGCAGTAACTGGCTATATAACATTAATGGCAGTAACTGGCCATATAACATTAATGGCAGTAACTGGCCATATAACATTAATGGCAGTAACTGGCCATATAACATTAATGGCAGTAACTGGCCATATAACATTAATGACAGTAACTGGCCATATAACATTAATGGCAGTAACTGGCCATATAACATTAATGGCAGTAACTGGCCATATAACATTAATGGCAGTAACTGGCCATATAACATTAATGGCAGTAACTGGCCATATAACATTAATGGCAGTAACTGGCCATATAACATTAATGGCAGTAACTGGCCATATAACATTAATGGCAGTAACTGGCCATATAACATTAATGGCAGTAACTGGCCATATAACATTAATGGCAGTAACTGGCCATATAACATTAATGGCAGTAACTGGCCATATAACATTAATGGCAGTAACTGGCCATATAACATTAATGGCAGTAACTGGCCATATAACATTAATGGCAGTAACTGGCCATATAACATTAATGGCAGTAACTGGCCATATAACATTAATGGCAGTAACTGGCTATATAACATTAATGGCAGCAACTGGCCATATAACATTAATGGCAGTAACTGGCCATATAACATTAATGGCAGTAACTGGCCATATAACATTAATGGCAGTAACTGGCCATATAACATTAATGTCAGTAACTGGCCATATAACATTAATGGCAGTAACTGGCCATATAACATTAATGTCAGTAACTGGCCATATAACATTAATGGCAGTAACTGGCCATATAACATTAATGGCAGTAACTGGCCATATAACATTAATGGCAGTAACTGGCCATATAACATTAATGGCAGTAACTGGCCATATAACATTAACGGCAGTAACTGGCCATATAACATTAACGGCAGTAACTGGCTATATAACATTAATGGCAGTAACTGGCCATATAACATTAATGGCAGTAACTGGCCATATAACATTAATGGCAGTAACTGGCCATATAACATTAATGGCAGTAACTGGCCATATAACATTAATGTCAGTAACTGGCCATATAACATTAATGGCAGTAACTGGCCATATAACATTAATGGCAGTAACTGGCCATATAACATTAATGGCAGTAACTGGCCATATAACATTAATGGCAGTAACTGGCCATATAACATTAATGGCAGTAACTGGCTATATAACATTAATGGCAGTAACTGGCTATATAACATTAATGGCAGTAACTGGCCATATAACATTAATGGCAGTAACTGGCCATATAACATTAATGGCAGTAACTGGCCATATAACATTAATGGCAGTAACTGGCCATATAACATTAATGGCAGTAACTGGCCATATAACATTAATGGCAGTAACTGGCTATATAACATTAATGGCAGTAACTGGCCATATAACATTAATGGCAGTAACTGGCCATATAACATTAATGGCAGTAACTGGCCATATAACATTAATGGCAGTAACTGGCTATATAACATTAATGGCAGTAACTGGCCATATAACATTAATGGCAGTAACTGGCCATATAACATTAATGGCAGTAACTGGCCATATAACATTAATGGCAGTAACTGGCCATATAACATTAATGTCAGTAACTGGCCATATAACATTAATGGCAGTAACTGGCCATATAACATTAATGTCAGTAACTGGCCATATAACATTAATGGCAGTAACTGGCCATATAACATTAATGGCAGTAACTGGCCATATAACATTAATGGCAGTAACTGGCCATATAACATTAATGGCAGTAACTGGCCATATAACATTAACGGCAGTAACTGGCCATATAACATTAACGGCAGTAACTGGCTATATAACATTAATGGCAGTAACTGGCCATATAACATTAATGGCAGTAACTGGCCATATAACATTAATGGCAGTAACTGGCCATATAACATTAATGGCAGTAACTGGCCATATAACATTAATGTCAGTAACTGGCCATATAACATTAATGGCAGTAACTGGCCATATAACATTAATGGCAGTAACTGGCCATATAACATTAATGGCAGTAACTGGCCATATAACATTAATGGCAGTAACTGGCCATATAACATTAATGGCAGTAACTGGCTATATAACATTAATGGCAGTAACTGGCTATATAACATTAATGGCAGTAACTGGCCATATAACATTAATGGCAGTAACTGGCTATATAACATTAATGGCAGTAACTGGCCATATAACATTAATGGCAGTAACTGGCCATATAACATTAATGGCAGTAACTGGCCATATAACATTAATGGCAGTAACTGGCCATATAACATTAATGGCAGTAACTGGCCATATAACATTAATGGCAGTAACTGGCCATATAACATTAATGGCAGTAACTGGCCATATAACATTAATGGCAGTAACTGGCCATATAACATTAATGTCAGTAACTGGCCATATAACATTAATGGCAGTAACTGGCCATATAACATTAATGGCAGTAACTGGCCATATAACATTAATGGCAGTAACTGGCCATATAACATTAATGGCAGTAACTGGCCATATAACATTAATGGCAGTAACTGGCCATATAACATTAACGGCAGTAACTGGCCATATAACATTAATGGCAGTAACTGGCCATATAACATTAATGGCAGTAACTGGCCATATAACATTAATGGCAGTAACTGGCCATATAACATTAATGGCAGTAACTGGCCATATAACATTAATGCCATATAACTCTAATGTCAGTTACTGGCCATATAACATTAAAGGCAGTAACTGGCCATATAACATTAATGGCAGTAACTGGCCATATAACATTAATGGCAGTAACTGGCCATATAACATTAATGGCAGTAACTGGCCATATAACATTAATGGCAGTAACTGGCTATATAACATTAATGGCAGTAACTGGCCATATAACATTAATGGCAGTAACTGGCCATATAACATTAATGGCAGTAACTGGCCATATAACATTAATGGCAGTAACTGGCCATATAACATTAATGGCAGTAACTGGCCATATAACATTAATGGCAGTAACTGGCCATATAACATTAATGGCAGTAACTGGCCATATAACATTAATGGCAGTAACTGGCCATATAACATTAATGGCAGTAACTGGCCATATAACATTAATGGCAGTAACTGGCCATATAACATTAATGGCAGTAACTGGCCATATAACATTAATGGCAGTAACTGGCCATATAACATTAATGGCAGTAACTGGCCATATAACATTAATGGCAGTAACTGGCCATATAACATTAATGGCAGTAACTGGCCATATAACATTAATGGCAGTAACTGGCCATATAACATTAATGGCAGTAACTGGCCATATAACATTAATGGCAGTAACTGGCCATATAACATTAATGGCAGTAACTGGCCATATAACATTAATGGCAGTAACTGGCCATATAACATTAATGGCAGTAACTGGCCATATAACATTAATGGCAGTAACTGGCCATATAACATTAATGGCAGTAACTGGCCATATAACATTAATGGCAGTAACTGGCCATATAACATTAATGGCAGTAACTGGCCATATAACATTAATGGCAGTAACTGGCCATATAACATTAATGGCAGTAACTGGCCATATAACATTAATGGCAGTAACTGGCCATATAACATTAATGGCAGTAACTGGCCATATAACATTAATTGCAGTAACTGGCCATATAACATTAAGGGCAGTAACTGGCCATATAACATTAATGGCAGTAACTGGCCATATAACATTAATGGCAGTAACTGGCCATATAACATTAATGGCAGTAACTGGCCATAACATTAATGGCAGTAACTGGCCATTTAACATTAATGGCAGTAACTGGCCATATGACATTAATGGCAGTAACATATGACATTAATGGCAGTAACTGGCCATATAACATTAATGGCAGTAACTGGGCAGTAACTGGCCATATAACATTAATGGCAGTAACTGGCCATATAACATTAATGGCAGTAACTGGCCATATAACATTAATGGCAGTAACTGGCCATATAACATTAATGGCAGTAACTGGCCATATAACATTAATGGCAGTAACTGGCCATATAACATTAATGGCAGTAACTGGCCATATAACATTAATGGCAGTAACTGGCCATATAACATTAATGGCAGTAACTGGCCATATAACATTAATGGCAGTAACTGGCCATATAACATTAATGGCAGTAACTGGCCATATAACATTAATGGCAGTAACTGGCCATATAACATTAATGGCAGTAACTGGCCATATAACATTAACGGCAGTAACTGGCCATATAACATTAATGGCAGTAACTGGCCATATAACATTAATGGCAGTAACTGGCCATATAACATTAATGGCAGTAACTGGCCATATAACATTAATGGCAGTAACTGGCCATATAACATTAATGGCAGTAACTGGCCATATAACATTAATGGCAGTAACTGGCCATATAACATTAATGGCAGTAACTGGCCATATAACATTAATGGCAGTAACTGGCCATATAACATTAATGGCAGTAACTGGCCATATAACATTAATGGCAGTAACTGGCCAGATAACATTAATGGCAGTAACTGGCCATAACATTAATGGCAGTAACTGGCCATATAACATTAATGGCAGTAACTGGCCATATAACATTAATGGCAGTAACTGGCCATATAACATTAATGGCAGTAACTGGCCATATAACATTAATGGCAGTAACTGGCCATATAACATTAATGGCAGTAACTGGCCATATAACATTAATGGCAGTAACTGGCCATATAACATTAATGGCAGTAACTGGCCATATAACATTAATGGCAGTAACTGGCCATATAACATTAATGGCAGTAACTGGCCATATAACATTAATGGCAGTAACTGGCCATATAACATTAATGGCAGTAACTGGCCATATAACATTAATGGCAGTAACTGGCCATATAACATTAATGGCAGTAACTGGCCATATAACATTAATGGCAGTAACTGGCCATATAACATTAATGGCAGTAACTGGCCATATAACATTAATGGCAGTAACTGGCCATATAACATTAATGGCAGTAACTGGCCATATAACATTAATGGCAGTAACTGGCCATATAACATTAATGGCAGTAACTGGCCATATAACATTAATGGCAGTAACTGGCCATATAACATTAATGGCAGTAACTGGCCATATAACATTAATGGCAGTAACTGGCCATATAACATTAATGGCAGTAACTGGCCATATGACATTAATGGCAGTAACTGGCCATATAACATTAATGGCAGTAACTGGCCATATAACATTAATGGCAGTAACTGGCCATATAACATTAATGGCAGTAACTGGCCATATAACATTAATGGCAGTAACTGGCCATATAACATTAATGGCAGTAACTGGCCATATAACATTAATGGCAGTAACTGGCCATATAACATTAATGGCAGTAACTGGCCATATAACATTAATGGCAGTAACTGGCCATATAACATTAATGGCAGTAACTGGCCATATAACATATAATGGCAGTAACTGGCCATATAACATTAATGGCAGTAACTGCCATATAACATTAATGTCAGTAACTGGCAGTAACTGGCCATATAACATTAATGGTCAGTAACTGGCCATATGACATTAATGGCAGTAACTGGCCATATAACATTAATGGCAGTAACTGGCCATATAACATTAATGGCAGTAACTGGCCATATAACATTAATGGCAGTAACTGGCCATATAACATTAATGGCAGTAACTGGCCATATAACATAAATGGCAGTAACTGGCCATATAACATTAATGGCAGTAACTGGCCATATGACATTAATGGCAGTAACTGGCCATATAACATTAATGGCAGTAACTGGCCATATGACATTAATGGCAGTAACTGGCCATATGACGTTAATGGCAGTAACTGGCCATATAACATTAATGGCAGTAACTGGCCATATAACATTAATGGCAGTAACTGGCCATATAACATTAATGTCAGTAACTGGCCATATAACATTAATGTCACCCACAGGATGGGTTTGGGGTGTATAATAAACGTTTTAAACCAAAACCCCGTAACTAATGTCGTTCGTGTAGTGTTCCTGCTATGGTATTGTGTCTTGTACATGTATGGTACACAGTACCGACAAGATGGTGAATTGAAATGTGTGAAACATCAGGGTATCTTTATTTGTAGATGTTTTGCCCCTCCTGTGTGTGTTCTACAATCATTCAGTGGGTGGTGAAACTAGGTCATGGGTCAGGTCTTAGACCTGGTTATGTACTTGATTATGAACCAGGTTTTGGACCTGGTCATGTACCTGGTTATGAACCTGGTAGCGAGGGCACTCACCCCCAAAACACCCTCCAGGTAGGTGGACCTTGACCACTTAAAATCCATTACACAACCAAAACACCTGCAATAAAACTGTCGGTTAAGTGAATAGATTTAACGTCTATTTTGTTCGGGTTGTGGATAATGACTACCTTATCTAGCCAGGTCACTCAACTGATATACCCCGATGTCATCTCACTATTTACACTTCAAACGTACAAGCTTCATGGTAGCCTGGGCATCTCCACGACACTTCAAGCCTAAGCTGTAAGCTGAGGCTCGACCCAAGTGTTTGTTCTTAAGGAAAATGAGCGATGCTCGGTAAGGCAGACCTTTAGGGTGGGGGTAGAGGACACTAGTATCGACAATGTTGTTATGTATAACCTTTAATCTAAGGAGGTCGTTGTTTAGCCCATGGCCTATGAGGATAGTCTGACTACCCACTAGTGATAGTAGCTTGTTGTGGACATCCCGGAGTCGCGTAGTAACACCATCGAACTCTTTCTCGGTTAGTCCTGAGTGTTTGGTGTTGTAGTCTATGACTGGAGCATCAGGTAAGATCAAGGTCTCATAGACTGACTTGCTATTACAGTCCACCATAGATATGGCTGCAACATCCATTCCGACTGAGGTGTGCACCATCTCGCAGTCCATTGCAAAGATAGATTCCTTCCTAGCATGGCTTTGCTGGGTATTAATGAAGCCAATTAAATTATCTGGATCAATTTGATCAGATACATGTCTTGGAGCGGTACAGCATGGCTGGGATGACACCTTTCCACGACAGCAGTAGTAGGTAGGCACAGTACCGGTTGACAGCTTAGCCCAGTGATAATTGCAAGGCTCAGGTGAGATGAGATTCCCTGCAGCATCAATGCTATAAGATGTTTTGCAACGCTGGCAGGTACGCGTGTTGAAATTGTTCATAATGTTGTAGTGACTCGCTGCTCTGTGAATCACGGCTCTTCCTGGCTGAGAGTGAGGCCGTGGGTAGCCATAAGTATTTAAGTCTTCCTCTGTGAGTACCATTTCCCTCATGCGATGGTACAAGAGCTTGGTCATCATATCTGCCATTCTGTCCCGTCACTGCTTCCCAACCTGCAGGAATAAAAATTCTGTGAATAAAACTCTGCAGACACAATCAATCAAAACACTTGTGCAACATTTGGGTATCTTCATTCTGGAAGCATTTCATCACCCAGTGGTTCTTCAGTCCAATGCAAAAGTGGATGACGAGGAGTTTGAGGTAATCAGTCCCTCAGCCTGGAGTCAGTGTGTCCAGAAGTCACTGGCTGGTGACATGTTCACACAATAAACACCCAAATGTTGGAACAGTGTCTTCAACTTGTCAGTTTTCTATACCATACTAGTTCCCTGGTATCCATGGGGATGTGTTCCAAAACTTACCTTGGACGACCGGGGATAGTAACGAACCTTATATATGAAGCATTTTCTCGTTTACATACATACCTATGATAGTTTAATTAATTACAATAAGTGGAGAATTATCACTTTATTCACTGATGGGAACCACTTCAAGGCTTCTCTTAGATTTTGAACAACTGTCACCATCACAAATTTTGGGCATTATAGTTAGTATTATGGTAAATTGAGGGTTAGTTTTATGCCATGTTAAACCGTGGATAATCGAAACCGAGGATACAGGGGTTCTACCATACTTATATGTTAGAAACAGGGGTTCTACCATACATTAGAAACAGTTCCGCAAATATACAAAAATCTAAGATTTTTATGTTATTTATGAAGGTAAAATGCATTGACAATGCATAAATAAATATACACAGCCTGAGGTTACCACGACTCATAAATATAATACCATCACTACGAACTCACAGAAAGGGTGGTGAAGCTAGGCTGTACTTGCCATGGGTTCGAAACCCACTGGGTCTGTGGTTTGGGAGGTAATCAGTGAAGATGTAGGGAAAAGGACCACTTTATCCCTATGACATAACTCCATCAGCAGCATCAATAATAATAATAATAATAGTATTTATACCTACATGGTACAACTTATACAGACCATAGCTCACACCTATGACATACTATATAGAAAGTTCCTGGTTATGTACAGCATTTCCCACAACTTAGGTTAATTTTGTTCCCAGGATGCCACCCACACCAGTCATCTAAAACCCAGGATGCCACCCACACCAGTCACCTAACACCCAGGATGCCACCCACACCAGTCACCTAGCACCCAGGATGCCACCCACACCAGTCACCTAACACCCAGGATGCCACCCACACCAGTCACCTAACACCCAGGATGCCACCCACACCAGTCACCTAACACCCAGGATACTACCCACACCAGTTATCTAACACCCAGGATTCCACCCACACCAGTCACCTAACACCCAGGATGCTACCAAAACCAGTTATCTAACACCCAGGATGCCACCCACACCAGTCACCCAACACCCAAGATACTACCCACACCAGTTATCTAACACCCAGGATTCCACCCACACCAGTCACCTAACAGCCAGGATGCTACCCACACCAGTTATCTAACACCCAGGATGCCACCCACACCAGTCACCTAACACCCAGGATACTACCCACACCAGTTACCTAACACCCAGGTACCTGCTTACTACTAGGTGAACAGTGACAGCAGGTGTCTTAAGAAAACACGTTCTTATGTATCCACCAGTATCGGAGATCGAACCATGGACCTCAGTGTGCGAGATGACCGCGCTACCAACCCAGCCACGGGGTTAAAACACCAGTCTACAGGTATTTGATTACCAGATAAACCCACCTTTATAACTCTCACTTCTGCATGACTAGATGTTTGTATGGTGAGACTTAGGTGCACTTATGTGCTCTTAGGTGCACTTATGTGCTCTTAGGTGCACCTATGTGACATTTAGGTGCTCAATTACTCCCCTGTAGAAAACCTGAGGAAATTAAAACTGTATCGGAGTATCAGACAGATTCCAACCACACAACAGAGCGAGAAACTAATGTGAAGGACCTGGGAGTGATAATGTAAGATCTTACTTGAAGATCACAACAATGTATCTACCACATCTGCTAGGAAAATGATAGGATGGATAATGAGAACTTTCAAAACTAGGGACGCCAAACACGTGTTGATTCTCTTCAAATATCTTGTTCTCTCTAGGCTGGAATATTGCTGTACACTGTACAGCCCCTTTTCAAGGTGAAATTGCTGACCTGGAGAATGTACAGAGAACTTTCACGACACACATAAGTATGATAAAGCACTAAATTACTGGGAACGGTTGAAGTCCCTTGATTTGTATTCCCTGGAATGCAGGCGAGAAAGATACATGATAATATACACTTGAAAAATCCTAGAGGAATTAGTACCAAACTTGCACACGAAAATCACTGTCTATGACAGCAAAAGACTCGGCAGGAGATGTAACATTCCCACAATGAACAACAACGGTGACACCAGTACACTGAGAGACAACACAATAAGTGTCAGGGGACCAAGACTGTTCAACTGTCTAACAGCATACATAAGGGATATTACCAATAGACACCTGGTTGTCTTCAAGACCCCTGGTTGTCTTCAAGATCCCTGGTTGTCTTCAAGACCCCTGGTTGTCTTCAAGATCCCTGGTTGTCTTCAAGATCCCTGGTTGTCTTCAAGACCCCTGGTTGTCTTCAAGACCCCTGGTTGTCTTCAAGACCCCTGGTTGTCTTCAAGACCCCTGGTTGTCTTCAAGATCCCTGGTTGTCTTCAAGACCCCTGGTTGTCTTCAAGACCCCTGGTTGTCTTCAAGACCCCTGGTTGTCTTCAAGACCCCTGGTTGTCTTCAAGACCCCTGGTTGTCTTCAAGACCCCTGGTTGTCTTCAAGACCCCTGGTTGTCTTCAAGACCCCTGGTTGTCTTCAAGACCCCTGGTTGTCTTCAAGACCCCTGGTTGTCTTCAAGACCCCTGGTTGTCTTCAAGACCCCTGGTTGTCTTCAACACCCCTGGTTGTCTTCAACACCCCTGGTTGTCTTCAACACCCCTGGTTGTCTTCAACACCCCTGGTTGTCTTCAACACCCCTGGTTGTCTTCAACACCCCTGGTTGTCTTCAACACCCCTGGTTGTCTTCAACACCCCTGGTTGTCTTCAACACCCCTGGTTGTCTTCAACACCCCTGGTTGTCTTCAACACCCCTGGTTGTCTTCAACACCCCTGGTTGTCTTCAACACCCCTGGTTGTCTTCAACACCCCTGGTTGTCTTCAACACCCCTGGTTGTCTTCAACACCCCTGGTTGTCTTCAACACCCCTGGTTGTCTTCAACACCCCTGGTTGTCTTCAACACCCCTGGTTGTCTTCAACACCCCTGGTTGTCTTCAACACCCCTGGTTGTCTTCAACACCCCTGGTTGTCTTCAACACCCCTGGTTGTCTTCAACACCCCTGGTTGTCTTCAACACCCCTGGTTGTCTTCAACACCCCTGGTTGTCTTCAACACCCCTGGTTGTCTTCAACACCCCTGGTTGTCTTCAACACCCCTGGTTGTCTTCAACACCCCTGGTTGTCTTCAACACCCCTGGTTGTCTTCAACACCCCTGGTTGTCTTCAACACCCCTGGTTGTCTTCAACACCCCTGGTTGTCTTCAACACCCCTGGTTGTCTTCAACACCCCTGGTTG
This sequence comes from Cherax quadricarinatus, assembly GCF_038502225.1. Taxonomy (NCBI): domain Eukaryota; kingdom Metazoa; phylum Arthropoda; class Malacostraca; order Decapoda; family Parastacidae; genus Cherax; species Cherax quadricarinatus. The sequence goes on from NW_027195165.1 coordinate 224,386, forward strand.
TCTTCAAGACCCCTGGTTGTCTTCAAGACCCCTGGTTGTCTTCAAGACCCCTGGTTGTCTTCAAGAGGGAGCTGGACAGACACACACTACTTGACCAGTCAGGCTGTGGTTCCTACGTTGGTTTACGTGCGGTCAGCAGTAACATCCTGGTTGATCAGGTCCTGATCTACCACAAGGTCTGGTCATGGACAACCCCCCGGGGGGCCTTAACCCCCGGAACCCCCCCCCCTCCAGACATACACAGAACACAATTCCTTCAGCACAGCTACAGAATAATTCTAAATATCCACAACAGTCGGTCTCCATAACATCAAATCTGTCAAATTCCAGCCTAAGCGTAAGACCTCATAGGCCTATCAGAAATACCAGTGCCAGGCCTAATGCTAGGGCTTAAAGATGACACACAAACAATCCAAAATTAACCTATGGCTTAAACATAGCAAACAGCACACGCCGCTTATCTATACCTGCTTCCAACACCTCCACACAGCGACTGACTCCCTAGTAAGACCACGTCCCACAACGCGCTCACGTCTGATACACGTCTCAAACACCTCAACTTACTCACTGGCAGTATTGATTATGTAGAAATGCAACACAAGACGAACATTCTACACCCTTCTTCATGTACAATGTATATATCTACACGGTACAACTTATACAGACCATAGCTCACACCTATGACATACTATATAGAAAGTTCCTGGTTATGTAGAGCATTTCCCACAACTTAGGTTAATTTTGTCCCCAGGATGCTACCCACACCAGTCACCTAACACCCAGGTACCTACTTACTGCTAGGTGAACAGTGACAGCAGGTGTGAGGTAACTAGCACCCAGGTATCTACTTACTGCTAGGTGAACAGTGACAGCAGGTGTGAGGTAACTAGCACCCAGGTACCTACTTACTGCTAGGTGAAGTGACAGCAGGTGTAGGGTAACTAACACCCAGGTACCTACTTACTGCTAGGTGAAGTGACAACAGGTGTAAGGTGACTAACACCCAGGTACCTACTTACTGCTAGGTGAACAGTGACAGCAGGTGTAAGGTAACTAACACCCAGGTATCTACTTACTGCTAGGTGAACAGTGACAGCAGGTGTAAGGTGACTAACACCCAGGTACCTACTTACTGCTAGGTGAACAGTAACAGCAGGTGTAAGGTGACTAACACCCAGGTACCTACTTACTGCTAGGTGAGCAGTGACAGCAGGTGTAAGGTGACTAGCACCCAGGTACCTACTTACTGCTAGGTGAAGTGACAGCAGGTGTAAGGTGACTAACACCCAGGTACCTACTTACTGCTAGGTGAACAGTGACAGCAGGTGTAAGGTAACTAACACCCAGGTACCTACTTACTGCTAGGTGAACAGTGACAGCAGGTGTAAGGTGACTAACACCCAGGTACCTACTTACTGCTAGGTGAACACTGACAGCAGGTGTAAGGTGACTAGCACCCAGGTACCTACTTACTGCTAGGTGAAGTGACAGCAGGTGTAAGGTGACTAACACCCAGGTACCTACTTACTGCTAGGTGAACAGTGACAGCAGGTGTAAGGTAACTAACACCCAGGTACCTATTTACTGCTAGGTGAACAGTGACAGCAGGTGTAAGGTGACTAACACCCAGGTACCTACTTACTGCTAGGTGAACAGTGACAGCAGGTGTAAGGTGACTAACACCCAGGTACCTACTTACTACTAGGTTACCAGTGACAGCAGGTGTAAGGTGACTAACACCCAGGTACCTACTTAATGCTAGGTGAACAGTGACAGCAGGTGTAAGGCAACTAACACCCAGGTTCCTACTTACTGCTAGGTGAGCAGTGACAGCAGGTGTAAGGTGACTAACACCCAGGTACCTACTTACTGCTAGGTGAACAATGACAGCAGGTGTAAGGTGACTAACACCCAGGTACCTACTTACTGCTAAATGAACACTGACAGCAGGTGTAAGGTAACTAACACCCAGGTACCTACTTACTGCTAGGTGAACAGTGACAGCAGGTGTAAGGTAACTAACACCCAGGTACCTATTTACTGCTAGGTGAACAGTGACAGCAGGTGTAAGGTGACTAACACCCAGGTACCTACTAACTGCTAGGTGACCAGTAACAGCAGGTGTAAGGTGACTAACACCCAGGTACCTACTTACTGCTAGGTGAACAGTGACAGCAGGTGTAAGGTAACTAACACCCAGGTACCTACTTACTGCTAGGTGAACAGTGACAGCAGGTGTAAGGTGACTAACACCCAGGTACCTACTTACTGCTAGGTGAACAATGACAGCAGGTGTAAGGTAACTAACACCCAGGTACCTACTTACTGCTAGGTGAACAGTGACAGCAGGTGTAAGGTGACTAACACCCAGGTACCTACTTACTGCTAGGTGAACAGTGACAGCAGGTGTAAGGTAACTAACACCCAGGTATCTACTTACTGCTAGGTGAACACTGACAGCAGGTGTAAGGTGACTAACACCCAGGTACCTACTAACTGCTAGGTGAACACTGACAGCAGGTGTAAGGTGACTAACACCCAGGTACCTACTTACTGCTAGGTGAACACTGACAGCAGGTGTAAGGTGACTAACACCCAGGTGCCTATTTACTGTTAGATAAGCAGAAACAGCAGGTGTAAGGTGACTAACACCCAGGTACCTACTTACTGCTAGGTGAAGTGGGCAGCAGGTGTAAGATACTAACAACCAGGTACCTACTTACTGCTAGGTGAAGTGGGCAGCAGGTGTAAGGTGACTAACAACCAGGTACCTACTTACTGCTAGGTGAAGGGGGGGCAGCAGGTGTAAGGTGACTAACAACCAGGTACCTACTTACTGCTAGGTGCAGTGACAGCAGGTGTAAGGTAACTAACACCCAGGTACCTATTTACTGCTAGGTGAACAGTGACAGCAGGTGTAAGGTGACTAACACCCAGGTACCTACTTACTGCTAGGTGAACACTGACAGCAGGTGTAAGGTGACTAACACCCAGGTACCTACTTACTGCTAGGTGAACAGTGACAGCAGGTGTAAGGTAACTAACACCCAGGTACCTACTTACTGCTAGGTGAACAGTGACAGCAGGTGTAAGGTAACTAACACCCAGGTACCTACTTACTGCTAGGTGAACAGTGACAGCAGGTGTAAGGTAACTAACACCCAGGCACCTACTTACTGCTAGGTGAACAGTGACAGCACGTGTAAGGTAACTAACACCCAGGTACCTACTTACTGCTAGGTGAACAGTGACAGCAGGTGTAAGGTAACTAACACCCAGGTACCTACTTACTGCTAGGTGAACAGTGACAGCAGGTGTAAGGTAACTAACACCCAGGTTCCTACTTACTGCTAGGTGAACAGTGACAGCAGGTGTAAGGTAACTAACACCCAGGTACCTACTTACTGCTAGGTGAACAGTAACAGCAGGTGTAAGGTAACTAACACCCAGGTACCTACTTACTGCTAGGTGAACAGTGACAGCAGGTGTAAGGTAACTAACACCCAGGTTCCTACTTACTGCTAGGTGAACACTGACAGCAGGTGTAAGGTGACTAACACCCAGGTACCTACTTACTGCTAGATGAACACTGACAGCAGGTGTAAGGTAACTAACACCCAGGTACCTACTTACTGCTAGGTGAACAGTGACAGCAGGTGTAAGGTAACTAACACCCAGGTACCTATTTACTGCTAGGTGAACAGTGACAGCAGGTGTAAGGTGACTAACACCCAGGTACCTACTAACTGCTAGGTGACCAGTAACAGCAGGTGTAAGGTGACTAACACCCAGGTACCTACTTACTGCTAGGTGAACAGTGACAGCAGGTGTAAGGTAACTAACACCCAGGTACCTACTTACTGCTAGGTGAACAGTGACAGCAGGTGTAAGGTGACTAACACCCAGGTACCTACTTACTGCTAGGTGAACAATGACAGGTGTAAGGTAACTAACACCCAGGTACCTACTTACTGCTAGGTGAACAGTGACAGCAGGTGTAAGGTGACTAACACCCAGGTACCTACTTACTGCTAGGTGAACAGTGACAGCAGGTGTAAGGTAACTAACACCCAGGTATCTACTTACTGCTAGGTGAACACTGACAGCAGGTGTAAGGTGACTAACACCCAGGTACCTACTAACTGCTAGGTGAACACTGACAGCAGGTGTAAGGTGACTAACACCCAGGTACCTACTTACTGCTAGGTGAACACTGACAGCAGGTGTAAGGTGACTAACACCCAGGTACCTACTTACTGCTAGATGAACAGTAACAGCAGGTGTAAGGTGACTAACACCCAGGTACCTACTTACTGCTAGGTGAGCAGTGACAGCAGGTGTAAGGTGACTAGCACCCAGGTACCTACTTACTGCTAGTTGAACAGTGACAGCAGGTGTAAGGTGACTAACAACCAGGTACCTACTTACTGCTAGGTGAACAGTGACAGCAGGTGTAAGGTGACTAACACCCAGGTACCTACTTACTGCTAGGTGAACAGTGACAGCAGGTGTAAGGTAACTAACACCCAGGTACCTATTTACTGCTAGGTGAACAGTGACAGCAGGTGTAAGGTGACTAACACCCAGGTACCTACTTACTGCTAGGTGAACACTGACAGCAGGTGTAAGGTGACTAACACCCAGGTACCTACTTACTGCTAGGTGAACAGTGACAGCAGGTGTAAGGTAACTAACACCCAGGTACCTACTTACTGCTAGGTGAACAGTGACAGCAGGTGTAAGGTAACTAACACCCAGGTACCTACTTACTGCTAGGTGAACAGTGACAGCAGGTGTAAGGTAACTAACACCCAGGCACCTACTTACTGCTAGATGAACAGTGACAGCACGTGTAAGGTAACTAACACCCAGGTACCTACTTACTGCTAGGTGAACAGTGACAGCAGGTGTAAGGTAACTAACACCCAGGTACCTACTTACTGCTAGGTGAACAGTGACAGCAGGTGTAAGGTAACTAACACCCAGGTTCCTACTTACTGCTAGGTGAACAGTGACAGCAGGTGTAAGGTAACTAACACCCAGGTACCTACTTACTGCTAGGTGAACAGTGACAGCAGGTGTAAGGTAACTAACACCCAGGTACCTACTTACTGCTAGGTGAACAGTGACAGCAGGTGTAAGGTAACTAACACCCAGGTTCCTACTTACTGCTAGGTGAACAGTGACAGCAGGTGTAAGGTAACTAACACCCAGGCACCTACTTACTGCTAGGTGAACAGTGACAGCAGGTGTAAGGTAACTAACACCCAGGTACCTACTTACTGCTAGGTGAACAGTGACAGCAGGTGTAAGGTAACTAACACCTAGGTACCTACTTACTGCTAGGTGAACAGTGACAGCAGGTGTAAGGTAACTAACACCCAGGTACCTACTTACTGCTAGGTGAACAGTGACAGCAGGTGTAAGGTAACTAACACCCAGGTACCTACTTACTGCTAGGTGAACAGTGACAGCAGGTGTAAGGTAACTAACACCCAGGTACCTACTTACTGCTAGGTGAACAGTGACAGCAGGTGTAAGGTAACTAACACCCAGGTACCTACTTACTGCTAGGTGAACAGTGACAGCAGGTGTAAGGTAACTAACACCCAGGTACCTACTTACTGCTAGGTGAACAGTGACAGCAAGTGTAAGGTAACTAACACCCAGGTACCTACTTACTGCTAGGTGACCAGTGACAGCAGGTGTAAGGTAACTAAACCCTCACGGGCCACAAGGGGGTCTCCGGTTGGGGGGGGTCCTCCCTAGAGCTCCCATTTCCCTGGGATCTAGAGCCCTGAGCTTGGGAAAAGCTTAAATAAGCTGTAAACCCTCATGGGCTCTGCACTAACCTGTTAACCAGGTAGAGCCAGGTGGAACTTTGTAGAGCCTTGTAGTACCTTGTAGATCTTTGGTAGAGCTTGTAGAGCCTTGTAATTCTTTTTAGAGCCTTGCAGAGTTTTGTATAATTTATAGAGCCCTTTAGAGCCAGGTAGAGCTTTGTAAAGCCAGGCAGTATTTTGTAAACTAGGTAGATCCTCGTAGAGCCAGATAGATCCTAGTAGAGCCAGGTAGATCCTCGTAGAGCCAGGTAGATCCTAGTAGAGCCAGGTAGATCCTCGTAGATCCAGATAGATCCTAGTAGAGCCAGGTAGATCCTCGTAGATCCAGATAGATCCTAGTAGAGCCAGGTAGATCCTCGTAGAGCCAGGTAGATCCTAGTAGAGCCAGGTAGATCCTCGTAGATCCAGATAGATCCTAGTAGAGCCAGGTAGATCCTCGTAGATCCAGATAGATCCTAGTAGAGCCAGGTAGATCCTCGTAGATCCAGATAGATCCTAGTAGAGCCAGGTAGATCCTCGTAGAGCCAGGTAGATCCTAGTAGAGCCAGGTAGATCCTCGTAGATCCAGATAGATCCTAGTAGAGCCAGGTAGATCCTCGTAGAGCCAGGTAGATCCTAGAGCCAGGTAGATCCTAGTAGAGCCAGGTAGATCCTCGTAGAGCCAGGTAGATCCTAGTAAAGCCAGACAGATCCTCGTAGAGCCAGGTTGATAGTCGTAGAGACAGGTTGATCCTCGTAGAGCCAAGTAGTTCCTCGTAGAGCCAGATAGATCCTCGCAGAGCCAGGCAGATCCTCGTAGAGCCAGACCGCACTAGTGCACAGCTCTGAAAGTGGTCTGTGGACCGTCTCAGTAGACCGGTACACGTACGGTCCGTGTGACTGGCTGCCAGGAACGGTCCATATGGCCCAATATGGCCCTTAAAAATGCCATAATACACTGACAAGGGCCAAGGCTCTAACATGGGCCATAGACTGGGCCATTGGCCATTCTAAATCCCCAGAAATAAAATTTATACCACAAATTCCCATATATAAATAGCTAAATTAAAGAAAAAATATCACTTTTAAAATTAATTTGGAAATTATTTCTAAAGTTAAAAACTTAGAAAAAAAATTGATTAATCGAATTTTTTCCTCCATTTTGGAATGCTGTGTTGGTAGTGACGTCACACCGCGCGCCAGCAAGCTTGTTTAAGATACTGAACCGCTTGCTCCTGAAGAACAGCATTATTGTGTTGAAGAACACAATAACAGTGTTGTAGAACACAATATAACAATATAACATTGTTGTAGAACAATATAACAGTATAACAGTGTTGTAGAACACAATATAACAGTATAACAGTGTTGTAGAACACCATTTAACAGTATAACAGTGTTGTAGAACACGATATAACAGTATAACAGTGTTGTAGAACAATATAACAGTATAACAGTGTTGTAGAACACAATATAACAGCATAACAGTGTTGTAGAACAATATAACAGTATAACAGTGTTGTAGAACACCATTTAACAGTATAACAGTGTTGTAGAACACGATATAACAGTATAACAGTGTTGTAGAAACACAATAACAGTGTTGTAGAACAATATAACAGTGTTGTAGAACACAATATAACAGTAGAACACAATATAACAGTGTTGTAGAACACAATATAACAGCATAACAGTGTTGTAGAACACAATATAACAGTATAACAGTGTTGTAGAACACAATATAACAGTATAACAGTGTTGTAGAACACAATATAACAGTATAACAGTGTTGTAGAACACAATATAACAGCATAACAGTGTTGTAGAACACAATATAACAGTATAACAGTGTTGTAGAACACAGTATAACAGCATAACATTGTTGTAGAACACAATATAACAGTATAACAGTGTTGTAGAACACAATATAACAGTATAACATTGTTGTAGAACACAATATAACAGTATAACATTGTTGTAGAACACAATATAACAGCATAACAGTGTTGTAGAACAATATAACAGTATAACAGTGTTGTAGAACACCATTTAACAGTATAACAGTGTTGTAGAACACGATATAACAGTATAACAGTGTTGTAGAACAATATAACAGTGTTGTAGAACACAATATAACAGCATAACAGTGTTGTAGAACACAATATAACAGTATAACAGTGTTGTAGAACACAATATAACAGTATAACAGTGTTGTAGAACACAATATAACAGTATAACAGTGTTGTAGAACACAATATAACAGCATAACATTGTTGTAGAACACAATATAACAGTATAACAGTGTTGTAGAACACAATATAACAGTATAACAGTGTTGTATAACACAATATAACAGCATAACAGAACACAGTATAACAGCATAACATTGTTGTAGAACACAATATAACAGTATAACAGTGTTGTAGAACACAATATAACAGTGTTATAGAACACAATATAACAGTATAACAGTGTTGTAGAACACAATATAACAGTGTTGTAGAACACAATATAACAGTGTTGTAGAACACAATATAACAATATAACAGTGTTGTAGAACACAATATAACAGTATAACAGTGTTGTAGAACACAATATAACAGTATAACAGTGTTGTAGAACACAATATAACAGTGTTGTAGAACACAATATAACAATATAACAGTGTTGTAGAACACAATATAACAGTATAACAGTGTTGTAGAACACAATATAACAGTATAACAGTGTTGTAGAACACAATATAACAATATAACAGTGTTGTAGAACACAATATAACAGTATAACAGTGTTGTAGAACACAATATAACAATATAACAGTGTTGTAGAACACAATATAACAGCATAACAGTGTTGTAGAACACAATATAACAGCATAACAGTGTTGTATAACACAATATAACAGTATAACATTGTTGTAGAACACAATATAACAATATAACAGTGTTGTAGAACACAATATAACAGCATAACAGTGTTGTAGAACACAATATAACAGTATAACAGTGTTGTAGAACACAATATGACAGTATTGTGGAAAATTTTTTAATTTTCCGAAACTATAGTGCCTAATAGGTGTTTAATGTGTCTATATGGGTCAAAAATGTATTTGAAAATAAGAGTATTATTATTATTATTATTATAATCAAGGGGGAAGCGCTAAACCCGGAGGATTATACAGCGCCGGGGGGGGGGGGGATGTGGAAGGCATTCAGGCTTAATTCGGGGAACTGGAGCACAGATCCAATTCCCTAAATCAAGAGCCCCTCACCAACATCAAGGAGCCTTCCTTGAGGGGGAAAATAAGAGTAGAACCAAGAGTTCCCTTTGCGCATGCGCGGATGTGCGGGAGGGGGAGGCGCGTATGGTTTTGAATGGTGGTGAGGAAGCTGAGAAAACATGGAACCACGAAATTGACGTTCACGGTGGCCTAAGGATTAATATAGGCCTCATCTCATAATAAGAAGTGTCGTAATTGTTCCTGGTGGAGAGTGAGGGAACGGGATTTACGGGACCACAGTAATAGAGTGGTAAAAATGTGATAAAGAGCGGGTGACTGACGCGTCACAATGGACTGTGTCCTGGGGAAAATTACCCTTGGATTAATCAGCACTCATCGGTCTCAGATCTTAATGGAGTGACCTCTAGTTTGTATAATAGTTATGAGACGTTAAATCGTCTTGTGAATGGTAATGTAATCAGTGATAATAACATTGAGTTAAGAGAATATGTGAAGTGAAATAAGTCGTTTGCTCCGAGTGAACACGTTAGACCTCGTTGTTAACGAGACGAGGAAAGGGAAACTCCTTGAGTCACGACGTCTAAAGCAGGACAAACCAGCGGATACCTCGTCCTGCTGGAATGAGAATCGTGTCGGTGTAGCAGGACATCGAAAATGAGATGGTGAATCAAGAAATGAGGAATATCAATCACCCACAGTTAAGTAACCCTTCTAGTTATAGCAACCTTAGACTGGCCAGTAGTGGTATGTTATAATTAGATAGGTTACGAGTGATCCAGCTACATCAAGTGACCACCAGAGAACATCTGGTAAGTAGTGGGATTATGTACAAATGTTTTCCTTGATGGATGTATCCAGGTGTGTCCTACCCCCCCCCTTCATTCAGTTAAACTAATATAATCTATACAGTCCACAATTAATTAGTAGCACCGTACTTGTGGGTGCTACCCAATCCATACTGGTCTCGGATAGATATGGATAAGATTGTGAGGTCGAGGGGACCGCTTGGTGCGACCAGGGGTGGTTAAGTTTTCTCACATGTCTACACGGGGTGACTACGGTAAACAATATGATTGTCTCCCAATGAGATTACTGGTATGTATATAATGTTGAGGTACATACAGGTAAACACCCTAGAAAATTTTCCATATCTGCCCGTTGGTCCTTCGAAAACGGATGCAATCAGTGAAAAAATTAATTGAATTAATTACTTAATAATTAAGTGACTGATTGAAGGAAGTGGGTGTAGGGTGCACAAGTTTAATCGATCGTGTGATGGATGACAATTAGCCCAATTAATTGCTAGCACATGTGTGGCTAGGATTTATACAAGAGTAAAGTGCAAGAATTACTCTTATAAGGCGCCTACTTAAGTTGTATAATCAGTGATTAATAATTCTCTAACCATGACTGGATCTAATGGAGTTAATGTGGCTGACAAGTCCGTGAATTTTAGAGTAATGAAAGCATCATTACAGGCTATTAAAAGCCATGTGACGAAGGCATTTGATTTAGTGAATCAAAGAACCGTGAACCCTAATGAATTAAAGTTATATTTAGATGCTTTAGAGAGTAGATTTGATTGGTACAAATTGTGGTTTAAAGACTGTGAAAGAGATCTGCTAGAGAATTGTGCAGATAGAATGGAAATGAATGTTTTAATTAATCAACATTACGAATTGGAAGAAAAACTGTCTTGTAAAAGTAAGGCTTTGAATAAATTAAAGGGTGTAAGCCAGGCAGTTGATCAACCTATTAATGCAAAGGGTGTGTTTGCCAAAACCTCCATAGTACGGTCTGGAGGAAATCAGACTAGGTCGGCAGGAATTAATTGTTCAATTGCAGACCAGCCAGCCAAACAGTTCTAAGGATATAACACATAATGACGCTGAAGTATCTGTCAAGTCTCAAAAGGGAAAATTAATCCCAGTGGTAATAATCATAGTTAAGAGTTAAATAGGCACATATCAAGTCAGGAATCAGTAATAGTGGTTCCTCACATCAAGGTAAGAGGAATAAGTACCTCGGTAAGTGTAACCCGGTTAATAAGAGGTCAGGCAAGGAAAAGAGAGACTGCCTCTTCTGCCAGGGTACTCATTTCACTAAAAATTGTAATGCCTGTAATTCATGGGACATTAAAGTGGAAAGAATGAAAGAACTTGACAGATTTATCAGATGTCTAGACAATCATAATGTAAAGGATTGTCATACCAAATTGAACAGTTGCTATCAATGCAACAAGGGAAAGCACCATACAGTTATGTGCAGGGTTGTATGTGATTCTTATAATAATGGTGACAATAATGATAATGTTAATAACCCTGACACTACAGTGACTGATGTAAAGGTTGCAGCTAATGGCAATAATGATGGCCTAGCTGAGGTAGCCTTGACGGTGTTGGATGTAAAAATTCAGGATAAAGGGCATAAATCCAAAACCATACGGTGTCACTCTCCTCAACACTGGTACGGGCCATGTAATATATGGCAGACTACCGCCTAGTAATAATGACTAGAGGAAGTAGTGAATACGGTCACGGTGTCTTACTCATGAAAGGTCAACCCAGTACAAGTATTCTTCTATCGAGAATGATGTTGAACCAGTCTAATTTGTGGGAGCTGGACAGCATAGGGATTAATGTAAATGAGGAAAGTCCAAATGATTCCTTTACTCAGGAACAATACCTGAAGGATGTTAAATGTGAATCTGGACATTACTGGGTGCGACTTCCGTGGAAGCTTGACCGTCCAGAATTACCTACTAATTATAGGATGGCGTATGGACAGTTAAAGGGCCCAGCTCTGCGAACTGAGCAAGACACCAAAATTGTTGACTGCTTATAATGATATAATTAATAAGCAGTTAAATAATAAATTGTTCTTACTTCAGGCGACGATAAATGCACACCTTAAATGCACAGGCGGTCCACTGAGCGAAGTAATTGGGTAAATAATCTTATGTGGACAATTTCCGGGTGTGACGTCAACTGAAGAGGAACTAATGAGGATATGTGAAGGGGTTAATGAAATAATGAAGAAATGTGCTGGGACTGACTTGGGATACTGAGAGACTTGTTATTGTTAAAGTCTCAAAATTCCAGTATGTCCAATAAATTAATCCAGGGAGCATAGGCTTATGCCCCTGAGAGAATGGAACACTAATTAGTCCATTTTGAGGGATCCATAAATATAGATGGCCATGGAGTTGGTGCCTATATGCAGTAATGTGCTGGGGCTGACTTGGGATACTGAGAGACTTGTTATTGGTAAAGTCTCAAAATTCCAGTATGCCCAATAACTTAATCCAGGGAGCATAGGCTTATGCCCCTGAGAGAATGGAACACCAATTAGTCCATTTTGAGGGATCCATAAATATAGATGGCCATGGAGTTGGTGCCTATATGCAGTAATGTGCTGGGGCTGACTTGGGATACTGAGAGACTTGTTATTGGTAAAGTCTCAAAATTCCAGTATGCCCAATAACTTAATCCAGGGAGCATAGGCTTATGCCCCTGAGAGAATGGAACACCAATTAGTCCATTTTGAGAGTTCAATAAATATGGGTGGCCAGTGAAGATGGAAAAAATTGTACTCCACATTATGTAAGTCGTCTAGCAACGACCTCCGCCCGGCCGCAGTGTGGAAAATTTTTTAATTTTCCGAAACTATAGTGCCTAATAGGTGTTTAATGTGTCTATATGGGTCAAAAATGTATTTGAAAATAAGAGTAGAACCAAGAGTTCCCTTTGCGCATGCGCGGATGTGCGGGAGGGGGAGGCGCGTATGGTTTTGAATGGTGGTGAGGAAGCTGAGAAAACATGGAACCACGAAATTGACGTTCACGGTGGCCTAAGGATTAATATAGGCCTCATCTCATAATAAGAAGTGTCGTAATTGTTCCTGGTGGAGAGTGAGGGAACGGGATTTACGGGACCACAGTAATAGAGTGGTAAAAATGTGATAAAGAGCGGGTGACTGACGCGTCACAATGGACTGTGTCCTGGGGAAAATTACCCTTGGATTAATCAGCACTCATCGGTCTCAGATCTTAATGGAGTGACCTCTAGTTTGTATAATAGTTATGAGACGTTAAATCGGCTTGTGAATTGTAATGTAATTAATGATAATAACGCTAAGTTAAGAGAATATGTGAAGTGAAATAAGTCGTTTGCTCCGAGTGAACACGTTAGACCTCGTTGTTAACGAGACGAGGAAAGGGAAACTCCTTGAGTCACGACGTCTAAAGCAGGACAAACCAGCGGATACCTCGTCCTGCTGGAATGAGAATCGTGTCGGTGTAGCAGGACATCGAAAATGAGATGGTGAATCAAGAAATGAGGAATATCAATCACCCACAGTTAAGTAACCCTTCTAGTTATAGCAACCTTAGACTGGCCAGTAGTGGTATGTTATAATTAGATAGGTTACGAGTGATCCAGCTACATCAAGTGACCACCAGAGAACATCTGGTAAGTAGTGGGATTATGTACAAATGTTTTCCTTGACGGATGTATCCAGGTGTGTCCTACCCCCCCCCCCCCTTCATTCAGTTAAACTAATATAATCTATACAGTCCACAATTAATTAGTAGCACCGTACTTGTGGGTGCTACCCAATCCATACTGGTCTCGGATAGATATGGATAAGATTGTGAGGTCGAGGGGACCACTTGGTGCGACCAGGGGTGGTTAAGTTTTCTCACATGTCTACACGGGGTGACTACGGTAAACAATATGATTGTCTCCCAATGAGATTACTGGTATGTATATAATGTTGAGGTACATACAGGTAAACACCCTAGAAAATTTTCCATAAGTATAACAGTGTTGTAGAACACAATATAACAATATAACAGTGTTGTAGAACACAATATAACAGCATAACATTGTTGTAGAACACAATATAACAGCATAACAGTGTTATAGAACACGATATAACAGCATAACATTGTTGTAGAACACAATATAACAGTATAACAGTGTTGTAGAACACAATATAACAGTATAACAGTGTTGTAGAACACAATATAACAGTATAACATTGTTGTAGAACACAATATAACAGCATAACATTGTTGTAGAACACAATATAACAGCATAACATTGTTGTAGAACACAATATAACAGTATAACAGTGTTGTAGAACACAATATAACAGTATAACATTGTTGTAGAACACAATATAACAGCATAACATTGTTGTAGAACACAATATAACAGCATAACATTGTTGTAGAACACATTATAACAGCATAACATTGTTGTAGAACACAATATAACAGCATAACAGTGTTGTAGAACACAATATAACAGCATAACAGTGTTGTAGAACACAATATAACAGCATAACAGTGTTGTAGAACACAATATAACAGCATAACATTGTTGTAGAACACAATATAACAGCATAACAGTGTTATAGAACACGATATAACAGCATAACATTGTTGTAGAACACAATATAACAGTATAACAGTGTTGTAGAACACAATATAACAGTATAACAGCGTTGTAGAACACAATATAACAGTATAACATTGTTGTAGAACACAATATAACAGCATAACAGTGTTGTAGAACACAATATAACAGCATAACAGTTGTAGAACACAATATAACAGTATAACATTGTTGTAGAACACAGTATAACAATATAACAGTGTTGTAGAACACAATATAACAATATAACAGTGTTGTAGAACACAATATAACAATATAACAGTGTTGTAGAACACAATATAACAGTATAACAGTGTTGTAGAACACAATATAACAGCATAACATTGTTGTAGAACACAATATAACAGTATAACAGTGTTGTAGAACACAATATAACAGCATAACATTGTTGTAGAACACAATATAACAATATAACATTGTTGTAGAACACAATATAACAGTATAACAGTGTTGTAGAACACAATATAACAGCATAACATTGTTGTAGAACACAATATAACAGCATAACATTGTTGTAGAACACAATATAACAGTATAACAGTGTTGTAGAACACAATGTAACAGCATAACATTGTTGTAGAACACAATATAACAGCATAACAGTGTTGTAGAACACAATATAACAGCATAACATTGTTGTAGAACACAATATAACAGTATAACATTGTTGTAAAACACAATATAACAGTATAACAGTGTTGTAGAACACAATATAACAGCATAACATTGTTGTAGAACACAATATAACAGTATAACAGTGTTGTAGAACACAATATAACAGTATAACATTGTTGTAGAACACAATATAACAGTATAACAGTGTTGTAGAACACAACAGTACTAGACAGGAACCATACCTGTCAATACTCTCTGCCTTTGATAGACAGTATTAGACAGGAACCATACCTGTCAATACTCTCTGCCTTTGATAGACAGTATTAGACAGGAACCATACCTGTCAATACTCTCTGCCTTTGATAGACAGTATTAGACAGGAACCATACCTGTCAATACTCTCTGCCTTTGATAGACAGTATTAGACAGGAACCATACCTGTCAATACTCTCTGCCTTTGATAGACAGTATTAGACAGGAACCATACCTATCAACACTGTCTCTGATACAGTACTAGACAGGAACCATAACTGTCAACACTGTCTCTGATACAGTACTAGACAGGAACCATAACTGTCAACACTGTCTCTGATACAGTACTAGACAGGAACCATAACTGTCAACACTGTCTCTGATACAGTACTAGACAGGAACCATAACTGTCAACACTGTCCCATACCACTGATTAATAAGATCGTGGGGACTAGACAGTAGAGAGGAATGAAACGTTTCCACATACCAATACGTATCATGCTGGCCACAGGAGTAGACAAGAATCATTCCTGTCTATCCATCAGTACGTACCATCCTACTGGACAGACCAGTAACTGACAGTATCCGTCCCTAGCTCCTGGGACACTGGACCGTCTACCTCTAGCTCCTGGGACACTGGACCGTCTGTCTCTAGCTCCTGGGACACTGGACCGTCTGTCTCTAGCTCCTGGGACACTGGACCGTCTGTCTCTAGCTCCTGGGATACTGGACCGTCTGTCTCTAGCTCCTGGGACACTGGACCGTCTATATCTAGCTCCTGGGACACTGGACCGTCTATATCTAGCTCCTGGGACACTGGACCGTCTATATCTAGCTCCTGGGATACTGGACCGTCTGTATCTAGCTCCTGGGATACTGGACCGTCTGTCTCTAGCTCCTGGGACACTGGACCGTCTATATCTAGCTCCTGGGACACTGGACCGTCTGTCTCTAGCTCCTGGGACACTGGACCGTCTATATCTAGCTCCTGGGACACTGGACCGTCTATATCTAGCTCCTGGGACACTGGACCGTCTGTCTCTAGCTCCTGGGACACTGGACCGTCTGTCTCTAGCTCCTGGTACACTGGACCGTCTATCCTGCTGTTATACAAGGTAAATTCACCTATAATGACACTTTATTATACTCTCTATAACCTTCCTATGGATGATAATTATAGCAGGTCATTATAACTTGTTATATACCTTATAATGACCTACAGAATAGGTGTATAATGTACTATAATGTATGATGTAGTATAATGTAGCATAATGTGGTGTAATTATACATTATGCCACATTATAATGTTGTATAATGTGGTATAATGTGATTCAATGAAGTATAATGCAGTATAATACATTGTAATTAGCTGAATGTAGTATAATTATACCATTATACCACATTATAATACAGTATAATGTGGTATAATGAAGTATAATGTGATGTAATGTAGTATAATTATACATTATACCACATTATAATGTAGTATAATGGATAATGTAGCATGATGTGGTATAATGTAGTATAATGCAGTATAATTATACATTATACCACATTATAATGTAGTATAATCTTGTATAATGTAGTATAATCGTGTATAATGTAGTATAATCTTGTATAATGTAGTATAATCGTGTATAATGTAGTATAATCTTGTATAATGTAGTATAATCGTGTATAATGTAGTATAATCGTGTATAATGTAGTATAATTATACATTATACCACATTATAATGTAGTGTAATCTTGTATAATGTAGTATAATCTTGTATAATGTAGTATAATCGTGTATAATGTAGTATAATCTTGTATGTAGTATAATCGTGTATAATGTAGTATAATCGTGTATAATGTAGTATAATTATACATTATACCACATTATAATGTAGTATAATCTTGTATAATGTAGTATAATCTGGTATAATGTAGTATAATCTTGTATAATGTAGTATAATTATACATTATACCACATTATAATGTAGTATAATCGTGTATAATGTAGTATAATTATACATTATACCACATTATAATGTAGTATAATCGTGTATAATGTAGTATAATCTGGTATAATGTAGTATAATCTTGTATAATGTAGTATAATCTGGTATAATGTAGTATAATCTTGTATAATGTAGTATAATTATACATTATACCACATTATAATGTAGTATAATCGTGTATAATGTAGTATAATCTAGTAAATGTAGTATAATTATACATTATACCACATTATAATGTAGTATAATCGTGTATAATGTAGTATAATCGTGTATAATGTAGTATAATCTGGTATAATGTAGTATAATCGTGTATAATGTAGTATAATCTGGTATAATGTAGTATAATCGTGTATAATGTAGTATAATCGTGTATAATGTAGTATAATCGTGTATAATGTAGTATAATCTGGTATAATGTAGTATAATCGTGTATAATGTAGTATAATCGTGTATAATGTAGTATAATCTGGTATAATGTAGTATAATCGTGTATAATGTAGTATAATCTGGTATAATGTAGTATAATCGTGTATAATGTAGTATAATCGTGTATAATGTAGTATAATCGTGTATAATGTAGTATAATCGTGTATAATGTAGTATAATCTGGTATAATGTAGTATAATCGTGTATAATGTAGTATAATCTGGTATAATGTAGTATAATCGTGTATAATGTAGTATAATCGTGTATAATGTAGTATAATCGTGTATAATGTAGTATAATCATGTATAATGTAGTATAATCGTGTATAATGTAGTATAATTATACATTATACCACATTATAATGTAGTATAATCGTGTATAATGTAGTATAATCTGGTATAATGTAGTATAATCGTGTATAATGTAGTATAATCGTGTATAATGTAGTATAATCGTGTATAATGTAGTATAATCATGTATAATGTAGTATAATCGTGTATAATGTAGTATAATTATACATTATACCACATTATAATGTAGTATAATCTTGTATAATGTAGTATAATCGTGTATAATGTAGTATAATTATACATTATACCACATTATAATGTAGTATAATCGTGTATAATGTAGTATAATTATACATTATACCACATTATAATGTAGTATAATCTTGTATAATGTAGTATAATCGTGTATAATGTAGTATAATCTGGTATAATGTAGTATAATCGTGTATAATGTAGTATAATCGTGTATAATGTAGTATAATCGTGTATAATGTAGTATAATCGTGTATAATGTAGTATAATCGTGTATAATGTAGTATAATCGTGTATAATGTAGTATAATTATACATTATACCACATTATAATGTAGTATAATCGTGTATAATGTAGTATAATCTGGTATAATGTAGTATAATGTCATTTTTGACCTGATAAAAGTCACTGTGCTTGTCTAAGTGTTGTTGCAGGGTCGAGTCACAGCTCCTGGCCCCCTTGCACGGTCGACACGTCGTTGGTGTACTTGTACGTGATTACTGAGCCGTGTACGTTAGTGTCCTTGGACGTCCTGTGCGTCGGGCTCACATTAGAAGTGCCCAGGTTGCATCCTGGGGGAGGTGGGACTCGATAGGCTGGCTTTTTAAAGGCCATAGGCCTGGTGGAGCAGTGTGGTAGGCCTATGTGTTGGGTTAATCTTGGGTTATCCTGGGTTAATCTTGGGTTATCCTGGGTTAATCTTGGGTTATCCTGGGTTATCCTGGGTTAATCTTGGGTTATCCTGGGTTATCCTGGGTTAATCTTGGGTTATCCTGGGTTAATCTTGGGTTATCCTGGGTTAATCTTTGGTTATCCTGGGTTAATCTTGGGTTATCTTGGGTTAATCTTGGGTTATCCTGGGTTAATCTTGGGTTATCCTGGGTTAATCTTGGATTATCCTGGGTTAATCTTGGGTTATCTTGGGTTATCCTGGGTTAATCTTGGGTTATCCTGGGTTATTAACCCACCAGGGTTAATTTTGGGTTATAATAATAATAATTATTATTATTTATTATTATTATTATTATTATTATTATTATTATTATTATTATTATTAATATTATTATTATTATTATTATTATTATTATTATTGCTGTGCTCATGATATAATATTAAGTGGTCTGCTATATTAAGTGGTCTGCTGTATTAAGTGGTCTGCTGTATTAAGTGGTCTGCTGTATTAAGTGGTCTGCTATATTAAGTGGTCTGCTATATTAAGTGGTCTGCTATATTAAGTGGTCTGCTGTATTAAGTGGTCTGCTATATTAAGTGGTCTGCTGTATTAAGTGGTCTGCTATATTAAGTGGTCTGCTGTATTAAGTGGTCTGCTATATTAAGTGGTCTGCTGTATTAAGTGGTCTGCTATATTAAGTGGTCTGCTGTATTAAGTGGTCTGCTATATTAAGTGGTCTGCTGTATTAAGTGGTCTGCTATATTAAGTGGTCTACTGTATTAAGTGGTCTGTTATATTAAGTGGTCTGTTATATTAAGTGGTCTGCTATATTAAGTGGTCTGCTATATTAAGTGGTCTGCTATATTAAGTGGTCTGCTATATTAAGTGGTCTGCTATATTAAGTGGTCTGCTATATTAAGTGGTCTGCTATATTAAGTGGCCTCCTATATTAAGTGGTCTGCTGTATTAAGTGGTCTGCTATATTAAGTGGTCTGCTATATTAAGTGGTCTGCTATATTAAGTGGTCTGCTATATTAAGTGGTCTGCTATATTAAATGGTCTGCTGTATTAAGTGGTCTGCTATATTAAGTGGTCTATATTAAGTGGTCTGCTATATTAAGTGGTCTGCTATATTAAGTGGTCTGCTATATTAAGTGGTCTGCTATATTAAGTGGTCTGCTATATTAAGTGGTCTGCTATATTAAGTGGTCTGCTATATTAAGTGGTCTGCTATATTAAGTGGTCTATATTAAGTGGTCTGCTATATTAAATGGTCTATATTAAGTGGTCTGCTATATTAAGTGGTCTATATTAAGTGGTCTCCTATATTAAGTGGTCTCCTATATTAAGTGGTCTGCTGTATTAAGTGGTCTGCTATATTAAGTGGTCTCCTATATTAAGTGGTCTCCTATATTAAGTGGTCTCCTATATTAAGTGGTCTCCTATATTAAGTGGTCTGCTGTATTAAGTGGTCTGCTATATTAAGTGGTCTGCTGTATTAAGTGTTCTGCTATATTAAGTGGTCTGCTATATTAAGTGGTCTGCTATATTAAGTGGTCTGCTATATTAAGTGGTCTGCTGTATTAAGTGGTCTGCTATATTAAGTGGTCTACTATATTAAGTGTTCTGCTATATTAAGTGGTCTCCTATATTAAGTGGTCTCCTATATTAAGTGGTCTGCTGTATTAAGTGTTCTGCTATATTAAGTGGTCTGCTATATTAAGTGGTCTGCTATATTAAGTGGTCTGCTATATTAAGTGGTCTGCTATATTAAGTGGTCTGCTATATTAAGTGGTCTGCTATATTAAGTGGTCTGCTGTATTAAGTGGTCTGCTATATTAAGTGGTCTACTGTATTAAGTGGTCTAGCTATATTAAGTGGTCTGCTATATTAAGTGGTCTGCTATATTAAGTGGTCTGCTATATTAAGTGGTCTGCTATATTAAGTGGTCTGCTATATTAAGTGGTCTGCTATATTAAGTGGTCTGCTATATTAAGTGGTCTGCTATATTAAGTGGTCTGCTATATTAAGTGGTCTGCTGTATTAAGTGGTCTGCTATATTAAGTGGTCTGCTATATTAAGTGGTCTGCTATATTAAGTGGTCTGCTATATTAAGTGGTCTATATTAAGTGGTCTGCTATATTAAGTGGTCTGCTATATTAAGTGGTCTGCTGTATTAAGTGGTCTGCTATATTAAGTGGTCTGCTATATTAAGTGGTCTGCTATATTAAGTGGTCTGCTATATTAAGTGGTCTATATTAAGTGGTCTGCTATATTAAGTGGTCTGCTATATTAAGTGGTCTGCTATATTAAGTGGTCTGCTGTATTAAGTGGTCTGCTATATTAAGTGGTCTGCTATATTAAGTGGTCTGCTATATTAAGTGGTCTATATTAAGTGGTCTGCTATATTAAGTGGTTGCTATATTAAGTGGTCTGCTATATTAAGTGGTCTGCTGTATTAAGTGGTCTGCTATATTAAGTGGTCTGCTATATTAAGTGGTCTGCTATATTAAGTGGTCTATATTAAGTGGTCTGCTATATTAAGTGGTCTGCTATATTAAGTGGTCTGCTATATTAAGTGGTCTGCTGTATTAAGTGGTCTGCTATATTAAGTGGTCTGCTATATTAAGTGGTCTGCTATATTAAGTGGTCTATATTAAGTGGTCTGCTATATTAAGTGGTCTGTTATATTAAGTGGTCTGCTATATTAAGTGGTCTGCTATATTAAGTGGTCTGCTGTATTAAGTGGTCTGCTATATTAAGTGGTCTGCTATATTAAGTGGTCTGCTATATTAAGTGGTCTGCTATATTAAGTGGTCTGCTATATTAAGTTGTCTGCTATATTGTCTGCTATATTAAGTGGTCTGCTATAAGATAAGATAAGATAAGATTTCGTTCGGATTTTTAACCCCGGAGGGTTAGCCACCCAGGATAACCCAAGAAAGTCAGTGCGTCATCGAGGACTGTCTAACTTATTTCCATTGTGGTCCTTAATCTTGTCCCCCAGGATGCGACCCACACCAGTCCACTAACACCCAGGTACCTATTTGCTGCTAGGTGAACAGGACAATAGGTGTAAGGAAACGTGTCGAAATGTTTCCACCCGCCGGGAATCGAACCCGGGCCCTCCGTGTGTGAAGCGGGAGCTTTAGCCACCAGGCCACAGGGCCACCACCAGGCCAGTTTATAATCACTTCAGGTCAGCTCAGATCTTCACAAAAGTTTAACTAAGTATTACCAAGTTTAACATTAATATCTTAAGGTAAAAAATTGTGTTATTTCCCTATATAAAGTGGAACTTATGGACCACAGTGGTACTAAGTCGCACTAACTATTTTGTGTTATTCTGGTGGGTTATTTACTTATGTCTATGTTAACCTGAGTAAACTTACTTATTTGTGGAAAGTATTTAATTTCCGAAGCTCTAGTGCCTAATGGGTGTTTAATGTGTTGATGTGGGTCAGGAAATGTATTTGAAAATGGACTAGAACCAACAGGGAAGCTCTGCGCCTGTGCTGATGGGCTGGGGAGAGGTCGAGACGGGTCATCAGGGAGACGGGGCATCAGGGAGATGGGGCATCAGGGAGACGGGGCATCAGGGAGACGGGGCATCAGGGAGATGGGGCATCAGGGAGATGGGGCATCAGGGAGACGGGGCATCAGGGAGACGGGGCATCAGGGAGACGGGGCATCAGGGAGCGGGAGTGTTTTGAATTGAGTTAAGAGGCTGGGAAAGCATGGGACCAGGAAATTGGCGTTCACGGCAGACTAAGGATTAATATAGGCCTCACTTCATAATAGGAAGTGTCGTAGCTGTTCCTGGTGAGGAGTGAGGGAACGTGATTGACGGGACCACCGTAATAAAGTGGTAAAATTAGTGAATAATGGTAGGACCACCGACGCCATGGAGTGTGTCCAGGGGAAAGTACCCGTGATTTAACCATCACTCATCAGTCTCAGATCTTAATGGAGTGACCTCTAATGTGTATAATAATTATGAGACATAAAATCGTTGTGTGGATTGTAATGTAATCGCTGATAATAACACTAAGTTAAGAGAATGTGTGAAGTGAAATAAGTTGCCTTGCTCCGAATGAACACGTGGAGTCCTCGTGGTTCCTGTCCCGAGGATAGTGAAGTTTTTATGGGGTCCCGACTTCTAAACCGGGACAAACCAACGGATACCTCGTCCTGCTGGTTATTCCGTGTTGGTGTAACAGGACATCGAAATGAGATAGTGAATTGAGGAAATAAGGAGCATCAATCACCCACAGTTAAGTAACCCTTCTAGTTATAGCAGACTGATACTGGCCAGTTAGGTATGTTGTAATTGGATAGGTTATGGGTGATCAAGCTACATCAAGTGACCACCAGAGAACATCTGGTAAATGGTGGGATTATTAACAAATGTTTTTCCTTGATGGATGTATCCATGTGTATCCTAATCCCCCCCCCTTCATTCAGTTAAACTAATATAATCTATACAGTCCACAATTATTTAGTAGTGCCGTACTTGTGGGTGCTATCCAATTTATACTGGTCTCGGATAGATATGGATAAGATTGTGAGGTCGAAGGGACCACCTGCAGGGACCAGGGGTGTTAAATTTTCTCACATGTCTACACGGGGTGACTACGGTAAACAATATGGCTGTTGTTTCCCAATGAGATTACTTGTATGCATATAACGTTGAGGTACATACAGGTAACCCCCTATAAAATTTTCCATATTATTTACATACTTATTTGTGTACGTACTTACGTTACTTATTTACATTCTTCCAACAGGGTGAAATTGCAGAGGAGAATAAGGCATTATGGCAGCGCTGGCCTCTAAGGACTTGTGTACAAATTTGCAAGATATTAAATTATCGGAGGCCGACTTGCAGCAGTTCTGTTGTCCTCGTGCACACTGGCAGCCAGGACATGTTCTTCTCTATAACATCGACCAGAGTTGCAATCGTTTCACCTGCAGGTCAGGTCAACGCATCTGTGTGCGGTGCGGTGCTAATTACCTGGTGGATAGTGAGGGTTATGTGTGCTGTGGGGGTGCGGATAACACTGAAGTGATCTGCAACCATCACTGTTGCAAAAGCTCATCTTGCATGGGTGACTCTTCATGTCATGTCTGCAACAGACCACTAGACATGACAAAATACCCTCACTGTTCTACTCACTTGTATCACGTCTCCGATGAAATTGAAACTGATACTCTTACTGGATTTATCAACACAAATCTTAAGGAAAGCATCAGTGAAAAATCCATATATGCTCTGAGCTGTGATATGGTTTATACCACAACTGGATTGGAAGTTGCAGCCATATCTATGGTTAACTCTGACTGTCAGGTGGTGTATGAGACTAAAGTCAAGCCTAAATCCACAATCATTGACTACAATACGGAGCATTCGGAAATCATAATGGAGGAATACTTAGGTCTGCAGAAGAAATTATCTCGGAGAGCTCCATCGATACTAAAAGAAATTAAGAGAAGACTAAGCGTTGGAAAGGCCTCCTTGTTGCGACGTTTTGGATACGATGGAAGGTCATCTCTCAAAAAAGTCCACAAAAAATTGCTCAAACTGATTGGGAGTGACACGATTCTAATTGGTCATGACCTGGGCTTCCACTTACTCAGGTTGAGAGTGATACATGACAACATTGTGGACACGATTGCCCTGTACCCACATGAGAATGGCTTCCCTAATCGTATCTCGCTGGCAAGTTTAAAAAGCAAGTACCTGAAATGCACCACAACTACCGTCTTGGGTTTTAAGTGTCGTGGCGACGCCCAGACAGCCATGCAACTTGTCAAACTTAAGTGCTAGACTCGACTCAAATTTTTTTTTCAGTTAACCGGCCATATTCCACCAAGGCCGGATGACCTAAAAATTAAAATAAAAGTTTCTTAATAAATTTATCAGTTTATACAGGAGAAGGGGTTACAAGCCCCTTGCTGCCGGCATTTTAGTTGCCTCTTATGCTGTAAAATATGTATTCACTGGTGGACCTACACATTTGGATCCCTGAAGCTTGGACTGTTATGGGTCCCTGAAGCTTGAACTGTTATGGGGTCCCTGAAGCTTGAACTGTTATGGGTCCCTGAAGCTTGAACTGTTATGGGGTCCCTGAAGCTTTAACTGTTATGGGTCCCTGAAGCTTGGACTGTTATGGGTCCCTGAAGCTTGAACTGTTATGGGGTCCCTGAAGCTTGAACTGTTATGGGTCCCTGAAGCTTGAACTGTTATGGGTCCCTGATACTTGAACTGTTATGGGTTCCTGAAGCTTGAACTGTTATGGGGTCCCTGAAGCTTTAACTGTTATGGGGTCCCTGAAGCTTTAACTGTTATGGGTCCCTGAAGCTTGGACTGTTATGGGTTCCTGAAGCTTGAACTGTTATGGGGTCCCTGAAGCTTGAACTGTTATGGGTCCCTGATACTTAAACTATTATGGGGTCCCTGAAGCTTGAACTGTTATGGGTTCCTGAAGCTTGAACTGTTATGGGGGTCCCTGAAGCTTGAACTGTTATGGGTCTTCATGATATTCCACTAACCTTTTAATTGTAATTTTACCTATTACTTCATATTGAATTATGCTATATAGTGAACCTCTACTTACGAGTGCACCCACGTGTGAGTTTCTGAAGATACGAGCAGTTGATCGGTGATTTTTTGCTTCCAGGTGCGAGCGAAATTTCCAGATGCGAGCGGGCCTCAAGGGAGGTTCCTTGACGCTGGTGAGGGACTCTTGCTCTTGATCTAGGGAATTGGATCTCATTTGTTTGTTGGAGTATCTTATTGAAACTTGGGCAATGTATGATGGAAAGATGCTTCTTAACGTTCACCAAAATTGACAAATTGAGCCATAAATAACGGAGTTCACTTCTCAGCCGTTACCTGCCTCTTAGCAGTATGCTTTTGTATGGTTTTTATGGTTGTATTATGGATGACATATTACAGAAATAGATATGATTTTGATTGGTTTCATGAAGAAAAGTATCTTGAAATTGAGGTCAAAGTAGCAGAAATGTTCTATTTTTGCCGATGTTCTAGAATAAACAAATGATGTCACCGTCCAATACCTGCCCAACTGTCCATTCCAATACGCAGTCATGAATGGGTTGACATTATTTATTACAATAATGCAGTAGTCTGCATAACAGTAAATCTTCTATTTTTTGTGTGAATAAAACTTCCAAATGGTAAGCAAGAGTAATATAAGAATACATAGGTACTAATAAATAATAATAATAATACATATAATAAAAGAATTATATAATAACATACGTAGTATAATAATATAAATTATTATAATACGTACGTACTACTAATAAATAATACTAAAGTTATAATAATATTGTAAATGAGTTTGAGAGTGCCACCACCAGATGGCAGTATTGTGTATCGAAACAATACTCAGTCCGCGTGTGTTTCAACTCACTGTGGAGATAATTCTCGTGATTTGCTTATGTTTCGTGCAGCTGTTTTGCAGAATTTCTTGTTTCTAACCATGGGTCCTAAGAAAGTAAGTGCAAAGGACAGTGCTGGGAAGAAAAAATAGCCAAAAATTAGGGAATAGTGAAGTGACATAAGTGATGAAGTGTAGCATTAGGCGTGTACCATTAGGAGTGTACCATTAAGAGTGTACCATTAGGACTGTACCATTAAGAGTGTACCATTAGGAGTGTACCATTAAGAGTAGCATTAAGAGTGTAGCAATTAAGCGATTGAAAAAGGACAAAACGAAATGAACTCATGACAGCATACGCAGCTGTGCCCAGCATCTCTTCTCCACCATCAACCACCAACAATTCTTCTCGAAAGTAAATTATTATTATTGTTTTCCTTGTGAAACTATGTAATCTAATGCAGAGTGCCTTACCAACACTCCATTGTCTTATTATGAAAGCATGGGAAGGTATGTAGTCAGGAGCAGGAATGGTTGCTGTGGCGGCCCTATACACCCCCAACAATTACAATGGCTCCTGCTGCCTCCACTACAGGAATGGTTGCTGTGGTGGCCCTATACACCCCCAACAATTACAATGGCTCCCGCTGCCTCCACTACAGGAATGGTTGCTGTGGTGGCCCTATACACCCCCAACAATTACAATGGCTCCCGCTGCCTTCACTACAAGAATGGTTGCTGTGGTGGCCCTATACACCCCCAACAATTATAATGGCTCCTGCTGCCTCCACTACAGGAATGGTTGCTGTGGTGGCCCTATACACCCCCAACAATTACAATGGCTCCCGCTGCCTCCACTACAGGAATGGTTGCTGTGGTGGCCCTATACACCCCCAACAATTACAATGGCTCCCGCTGCCTTCACTACAAGAATGGTTGCTGTGGTGGCCCTATACACCCCCAACAATTACAATGGCTCCCGCTGCCTCCACTACCACTATACATGTATGTAATGGCATATTTCATTCATTCTAGTGTGCATATCATGTTTCTGTGTGGTTAATATTGTTTATTACATAATATTAGATGAATTGTGATAGATAAATAAGCCATAGAGTTGATGTTAGGGAAATATTAAAGTATTTTTTCGTGCCTGGAATTCCACTGGAACGGATTAATTCCATTTCAGTTAATTTAAATGAGGAAAATTGACTACAAACAAGCAAATCCAGATGTGAGCAAGGTCATGGAACGGAATAAGCTCGTAAGTAGAAGTTCCGCTGCATTATTATTATTATATTTTAAAATCCCTTCTTGTACAGTAGACCAAAAAAATTTTAAGTAATGTGGACCAAAGTCACTTCTGGGGCCCCTCTGGGATTAGGGGCCCTCTGGTAGTAAGGGCTCTCAAGATTAAGCTACATTAGTTTGCTAGTAGATCTGGTATACATATACTTAAATATACATAATGCACTAGTATTTGTAGTATACATACAGTTAAATATACATAATGTATTAGTATTCATGGTATACATCTATGTGCCTTAAAAACCATTGATCACATTCTTATTATTGTTTATAAATCTTTTGTTGATTTTACGAGATAAATACGATATGCATTTGTCCCTGTAGTAACTCTGAGGGTCAGATGAAGGGCAAGGGCCCAGAGCTGGAAATTCTTAGCAATCTTACCACCACACATTATAATACTGTAATAATAATCTCTATTTCTGTAAATACATGTACAACATTTACAGGAAGTCAGAGACATTACAATTCCCATTTGTTCGTAATTTTTAAGATTTTAGCATTAGATTTATATGATAGATTTATATGATGGACCACAGGGGCATTGACCTCTGGAACTCTCTCTAGGTATACTCCAGGTAAGGATTTTAATACCATTGACCACAATATTCCTGTATTAATTTTGGTAAAATTATAGATAACATGTTGGGTACAAGGCCACATGTGCGTCTAGTGCCATATTGTACCTAGTAGCTAGTGCTAGTGCTACTAGGTATGTGATGTTTGTAGGATTGATGGCCTAGTAGCTAGATCATTGTGAGTTTTGACTCGTTTCCCACAAGGCAGCCTAAAATAACATGGGTTCAATCCCCGACTACCTGCCGGCCATTTGTTATACACGTACACACACCATATTATTTTTGTATAGTAATTCATGACTGGATTTATAACTTGGTGTCATTGTAACTAGATATAAGGTAAATAGTTCATTACCATTGTAACTTTTTGAGGTACAGTCCCTGGACCCCATTATGTGCCTCTGTAATATTGAAGTACAGTCTGTGAACCTGTTATATACCTCTGTAATGTTGAGGTACAAACCCTAACAAATTATGTACCTCTGTAATGTTGAGGTACAGTCCTTGGACCAGTTATATGCCTCTAATCTTCAAGCTACCACCCACACCATGGGTATACACTGCACAATCACTATATTAACCTAACTAACAATAGTTTTTAAAATTTTCACCCCCTTAAGGACACAGTCTATTATATTGAAAGTCCATTAAATAGGAAGGTCTGTTTTATCGAATTAAAACTCGTACCTGTGTCCCAGGGGCTGGGAATATTTGACAGGCTTATTTTTTATACGACAACTCAAAATAATAAAAATTCTCATGAATTTATATATTTTTTGGCCCTTTTAATTTCTATTTCTATTGTAAGATAATTGAAAATACAGTACAACGTCTCCTCACCGATGACTCGGACTTACGACGGGCTCTCTGACCAGTAAATATACCTAAATAATGTATATTAGAGCTGATTTCCTCTATTCTGTTTATTACAATATACAGTACACTACTGTATAAACATTTAAAAATATACCAGAAATGTTATAAATGGTACAAATGTGTCATTAAAGCAATATCAATGATGGTTGACACACACTCACTACCATTATAATATGCTCCTCATAATATGCTCCAGGCCCGGTGGCCTGGTGGGTGGCCCAGTGGCCTGGTGGGTGGCCCGGTGGCCTGGTGGTTAAAGCTCCCGCTTCACACACGGAGGGCCCGGGTTCGATTCCCGGCGGGTGGAAACATTTCGACACGTTTCCTTACACCTGTTGTCCTGTTCACCTAGCAGCAAATAGGTACCTGGGTGTTAGTCGACTGGTGTGGGTGGCATCCTGGGGGACAAGATTAAGGACCACAATGGAAATAAGTTAGACAGTCCTCGATGACGCACTGACTTTCTTGGGTTATCCTGGGTGGCTAACCCTCCGGGGTTAAAAATCCGAACGAAATCTTATCTTATCTTATGAAGTCTCAGGAATGGAACTCCGTCTTAAGTGAGGAGAGGCTGTATGTCTGTATTCTGCAAATTTTTATAGGCCTGGTCTGGCTATGATTATTGGTTATTGAGACTGGTTGGTTAGTTAATGGGGTTTAAAGTCTATCTACTACATGAGGGTCATTAAAACTGGTTGGTTAGTTAATGGGGTTTAAAGTCTATCTACTACACGAGGGTCATTAAAACTGGTTGGTTGGTTAATGGGGTTTAAAATCTATCTACTACACGAGGGTCATTAAGACTGGTTGGTTGGTTAATGGGGTTTAAAGTCTATCTACTACACGAGGGTCATTAAGACTGGTTGATTGGTTAATGGGGTTTAAAGTCTATCTACTACACGAGGGTCATTAAGACTGGTTGGTTGGTTAATGGGGTTTAAAGTCTATCTACTACACGAGGGTCATTAAAACTGGTTGGTTGGTTAATGGGGTTTAAAGTCTATCTACTACACGAGGGTCATTAAAACTGGTTGGTTGGTTAATGGGGTTTAAAATCTATCTACTACACGAGGGTCATTAAGACTGGTTGGTTGGTTAATGGGGTTTAAAGTCTATCTACTACACGAGGGTCATTAAGACTGGTTGGTTGGTTAATGGGGTTTAAAGTCTATCTACTACACGAGGGTCATTAAGACTGGTTGATTGGTTAATGGGGTTTAAAGTCTATCTACTACACGAGGGTCATTAAGACTGGTTGGTTGGTTAATGGGGTTTAAAGTCTATCTACTACACGAGGGTCATTAAGACTGGTTGGTTGGTTAATGGGGTTTAAAGTCTACCTACTACACCAGGGTCTTTAAGGTTGGTTGGTTAATGGGGGTTAAAGTCTATCTACTACACATTGTACTTTATTTATGTAACTACGATTAATTACAGGTGTAAATTATGGGGTCTGGGTATTAATTAACATAATTATATGGGATTTAAGGCTAATTATTGAACATAAATTTGATCCAAGGAAGATGAGTTCAGCTCTAGTTCCTCACATCAAGATCCCATCACCAGACACCCCATATACTCACCTGTATGAGGCTACAGGGGTCGAGGCACAGCTCCTGGCTCCTGTACTTACCTATATGAGGTTACAGGAGTTGAGTCACAGCTTCTGGTCCCTGTACTCACCTATATGAGGTTACAGGGGTTGAGTCACAGCTCCTGGCCCCTGTACTCATCTATATGAGGCTACAGGGGTTGAGTCACAGCTCCTGGCCCCTGTACTTACCTATATGAGGCTATAGGGGTTTAGTCGCAGATCCTGGTCCCTGCACTCACCTGTATGAGACTACAGGGGTTGAGTCACAGCTCCTGGCCCCTGTACTCATCTATATGAGGCTACAGGAGTCGAATCACAGCTCTTGGCCCCTGTACTTACCTATATGAGGCTATAGAGGTTGAGTCGCAGATCCTGGTCCCTGCACTCACCTGTATGAGACTACAGGGGTTGAGTCACAGCTCCTGGTCCTGCCTCTGTGCTGATCATCCTTCTTAATAATACTCAGAGACATAACATAGATACATCACCTATCATATCTCTCATGGATAGAGAAAATCTTAAATTTTCTTTAAAGATACTAAGATTTTTATTTTTTTTAAATAAAAACATGTTAAGAACATGTCTGCTGCTCCTTAGGCCCTTCTTGCCAGCAAGTCATACATCATGTATACCATGTATACATTGGTCCCAAAAATTGATTTTTGACATAATCTTATTTGAATAAACACAATATTAATAATGCAATAATCATTATAAGCAATCATAATAATAATAATAATAATAATAATGGTAATAAATTATTATTATTATTATTATTATTATTATTATTATTATTATTATTATTATTATTATTATTATTATTATGTATTAGGTGTGGGTTAATAGAAAGATGATTTTGATTTAAGTACACTGAAGAAATTTGTTACCAAGTATAATGATAATGATGATGATAATGAGTATGACAGTGATGATACTGACGTGTGTTGGTGGGTAGTGATGGCGCGATGCAAGTCTTGACCAACAGTCACTGGTTTCAGAAGTAGATTCACCTGTGTCACTGGTTTCAGAAGTAGATTCACCTGTGTCACTGGTTTCAGAAGTAGATTCACCTGTGTCACTGGTTTCAGAAGTAGATTCACCTGTGTCACTGGTTTCAGAAGTAGATTCACCTGTGTCACTGGTTTCAGAAGTAGATTCACCTGTGTCACTGGTTTCAGAAGTAGATTCACCTGTGTCACTGGTTTCAGAAGTAGATTCACCTGTGTCACTGGTTTCAGAAGTAGATTCACCTATATCACTGGTTTCAGAAGTAGATTCACCTTTATCACTGGTTTCAGAAGTAGATTCACCTGTGTCACTGGTTTCAGAAGTAGATTCACCTTTATCACTGGTTTCAGAAGTAGATTCACCTGTGTCACTGGTTTCAGAAGTAGATTCACCTGTATCACTGGTTTCAGAAGTAGATTCACCTGTGTTTCTGTGATGCCTTAAGTTGGAACTTTGTGAATTCGAACACGCGAGGGTACGGGTGTGTGTGTATGTTCTCCTGGCATAGGCCTGACAGCTTTCAGTGGTTCAGTCGCCATGTCTGGTAGTGGAGGATTGTAGTGGAATTGAGTAGTCTAGCTCCTTAGAGCAGGGGCATATCCATTTATAGCCAATCTCCATGAGACACGGGCATGTCCCTTATAATCATCCTCCATGAGACACGGGCATGTCCTTTACAGTCAATCTCCACAAGACACAGGCATGTCCTCTATAGACAACGTCCATAAGACACAGGCATGTCCTCTGCAGACAACCTCCATGACACACAGGCATGGCCTCTATATATGATCTCCATAAGACACAGGCATGTCCTCTATATACGACTTCCACAAGACACAGGCATGCCCTCTATATACGACCTCCACAAAACACAAGCAATATCCCTCGCAATTAACCACCACGAGACACGGGCATGTCCCCAGAGGTCAGAGGTAGAGGTGTGAAGCCGTACAGCTGGACTGGCAGGACAGGATGGCCTCCACGACCCAGGATAGTGTTAATACTATCCATACCATCCTGCAGGATTTGGATGGCCCGGGCAGGAAAGCGATACCCCTGGAGGTGCTTAGGGTATTTAGGGCGCCGGAACCTCCCTTCAGGGTACCTGTGGTCATACCCAGGGTAATATTATTATTAAATATATATAAGACAGTTCATTTAATTTGTAAGTCTATTACTGTACAAGACAGTCTAAAATAGAAGTCTATTACTGTACAAGACAGTCTAAAATAGAAGTCTATTACTGTACAAGACAGTCTAAAGTAGAAGTCTATTACTGTACAAGACAGTCTAAAATAGAAGTCTATTACTGTACAAGACAGTCTAAAATAGAAGTCTATTACTGTACAAGACAGTCTAAAATAGAAGTCTATTACTGTATAAGACAGTCTAAAATAGAAGTCTATTACTGTACAAGACAGTCTAAAATAGAAGTCTATTACTGTACAAGACAGTCTAAAATAGAAGTCTATTACTGTACAAGACAGTCTAAAATAGAAGTCTATTACTATTCAAGACAGTCTATCTAATACTGAAGTCTATTGCTATAGAACATTCTATTCAACACAGCAGTCTATTAACTGACCAGTCTAATATAGAAGTCTATTGCTATACAAGAGTGTATTAAAGAAATCATTGTATTACCTGACCAGACAGTCTATCCTGCCATAATCAAGTGGGAGACCCAGAAACTCCATTAACCGGACCGCTTCTTGTTCCAACCCGTGCTGGAATACACTTTTATTAATATACACTTCAGTATACAACACTTGTATTAATATACACTTCAATATACAACACTTGTATTAATATACACTTCAATATACAACATTTGTACAGTGGACCCCCGCATAACGTTGGCATCGCAAAGTGTTAAATCCGCATAGCGATACATTTTATTGATAAAATTTTGCCTCGCATAGTGCTAAAAAATTCGCTCAACGCGATTCGTCCGAGACACGTCCATGCGGCCTGAGCCAGCCTCACTTGTTCTGCCAGTGGCATTGTTTACAAGCCAGCCTCCGCAGTAACATTCAAGCAGACAATCGGAACATTTCGTATTATTGCAGCCTTTTTATAGTGATTTCACCTGAAAAATAAGTGACCATGGGCCCCAAGAAAGCTTCTAGTGCCAACCCTACAGGAATAAGGGTGAGAATTACTATGGAGATGAAGAAAGAGATCATTGCTAAGTATGAAAGTGGAGTGCGTGTCTCCGAGCTGGCCAGGTTGTATAGTAAACCCCAATCAACCATCGCTTCTATTGTGTTCAAGAGAACGGCAATCAAGGAAGCTGTTCTTGTCAAAGGTTTAACTGTGCTTTCGAAACAGAGATCGCAAGTGATAGAAGATGTTGAGAGACTGTTATTGGTGTGGATAAACGAAAAACAGATAGCAGGCGATAGCATCTCTCAAGCGATCATAAGTGAAAAGGCTAGGAAGTTGCACGAGGATTTAATTAGAAAAATGCCAGCAACTAGTGGTGATGCGAGTGAATTTAAGGCCAACAAAGGTTGGTTTGAGAGATTTAAGAGGCGTAGTGGCATACATAGTGTGATAAGGCATGGTGAGGCTGCTAGTTCGGACCAAAAACCAGCTGAAAAAAATGTGCATGAATTCAAGGAGTACATAGACAGTGAAGGACTGAAACCTGAACAAGTGTTTAATTGTGACGAAACAGGCCTGTTTTGGAAGAAAATGCCAAGCAGGATGTACATTACTCAGGAGGAAAAGGAACTCCCAGGACATAAGCCTATGAAAGACAGGCTTACTCTTCTCATGTGAGCCAATGCTATTGGTGATTGCAAAGTGAAGCCTTTATTAGTGTATCACTCTGAGACTCCCAGAGCGTTCAGGCAAAAGAATAACCTCAAGGCTAATTTGTGTGTGCTGTGGAGGGCAAACAGTAAGGCATGGGTCACTAGGGACTTTTTCTATGACTGGTTACACCAAGCATTTGCCCCCACTGTGAAAAATTACCTAACTGAATAGAAATTAGACCTTAAGTGCCTCCTGGTGTTAGACAATGCCCCTGGTCATCCTACAGACGTGGCAGAGCGACTTTGTGGGGACATGAGCTTCATTAAGGTGAAGTTTTTGCCTCCTAATACCACTCCTCTCCTGCAGCCCATGGACCAGCAGGTTATTGCAAACTTCAAAAAACTGTACAAAAACGTTCTGTTTGAAAGGTACTTTGTAGTGACCTCAGAAACTCAATTGACTCTAAGAGAGTTTTGGAGAGAGCGCTTTAATATCCTCAATTGTGTAAACCTTATTGGTAAGGCTTGGGAGGGAGTGACTAAGAGGACCTTGAGCTCTGCTTGGAAGAAACTGTGGCCAGAATGTGTAGACCAAAGGGATTCTGAAGGATTTGAGGCTAACCCTGAGAATCCTTTGCCAGTTGAGGAATCAATTGTGGCATTGGGGAAGTCCTTGGGGTTGGAGGTTAGTGGGGATGATGTGGAAGAGTTTGTGGAGGAGGACAATGAAGAACTAACCACCGATGAGCTGCTAGATCAACTTCAACAGCAAGAGGCCAGACCTGGGGAAACTGCTTCGGAGGAGGGGAGAGAGAAATTGAAGAAGTTGCCTACTACAAAGATAAAGGAAATCTGTGCAAAGTGGCTTGAAGTGCAAACCTTCATGGATGAAAATCACCCTCAGACAGCTATTGCAAGCCGTGCTGGTGACTGTTACACTGACAATGTTGTGAAACACTTTAGGAAAGTCATAAAGGAACGAGAGGTACAGGCCACTATGGACAGATATATTGTGCGACAGAAGTCCAGTGACTGAAGCTGGTCCTAGTGGCATTAAAAGAAGAAGGGAAGCAACCCCGGAAAAGGATGTGTACGAATGGTATATAATACCGACAAGATGAGAGTAAGACATATGTGCAACATCTGGGTATCTTTATTGTAGACGTTTCGCCATCCAGTGGCTTTATCAATACAAATTCTAGGACATAACTTGAAGACAGTAGAACTATGTACAGAAGATGAGGTAATCAGTCCCTCAACCTAGGAGTAGGTGCGAACAGCACCATAGTCGACTATGGTGCTGTTCGCATCTACTCCTAGGTTGAGGGACTGATTACCTCATCTTCTGTACATAGTTCTACTGTCTTCAAGTTATGTCCTAGAATTTGTATTGATAAAGCCACTGGATGGCGAAACGTCTACAATAAAGATACCCAGATGTTGCACATGTGTCTTACTCTCACCCGGAAAAGGACTTGACACCTCAAGTCCTAATGGAAGGGGATTCCCCTTCTAAACACTAAAACCATCCAGTCTCCCCTCCTCCCATCCCATCAATCATCACCACATCTTCAATAAAGGTAAGTGTCATGTAACTGTGCGTGTTTTCTTAAGTTTGTGCTTATTAAAATTAATATTTCATGTGGTAAAAATATTTTTTTTCATACTTTTGGGTGTCTTGCACGGATTAATTTGATTTCTATTATTTCTTATGGGGAAAATTAATTCGCATAACGATAATTTCGCATAACATTGAGCTCTCAGGAACGGATTAATAGCGTTATGCGGGGTCCACTGTATTAATATACACTTCAGTATACAACACTTGTATTAATATGCACTTCAGTATACAACACTTGTATTAATATGCACTTCAGTATACAACACTTGTATTAATATACACTCTTAGTATACGAGTGTACACATACCTGGAGGTGTACACATACCTGGAGGTGTACACATACCTGGAGGTGTACACATACCTGGAGGTGTACACATACCTGGAGGTGTACACATACCTGGTGTACACATACCTGGAGGTGTACACATACCAGGAGTACACATACCTGGAGGAGTACACATACCTGGAGGAGTACACATACCTGGAGGCATACATAGCACACACACATACCTGGAGATGCTCATAATGTAGAACATGTACATCAGTGTTGGGTACACTTAACCAAGCAGTGTTCAGGCTGACCCACATCTCTGCTCTCTCTACTGTGAAGTTCCTCCAGTCTGCAAGCATATGTGTTTATGAGCACCTAGGTGTCGTTATTGATGAATAAGACACATGTACAACACCTGGGTGTCTTTATTGATGTAAAATCTTATCCTAAAGACACGCAGGTGTTGTACATGTGTCTTATTCATCAATAAAGACACCCAGGTGTTGTACATGTGTCTTATTCATCAATAAAGACACCCAGGTGTTGCACATTTATCTTATTCATCAATAAAGACACCCAGGTGTTGTACATGTGTCTTATTCATCAATAAAGACACCCAGGTGTTGTACATGTGTCTTATTCATCAATAAAGACACCTAGGTGTTGTACATGTGTCTTATTCATCAATAAAGACACCCAGGTGTTGTACATGTGTCTTATTCATCAATAAAGACTCCTAGGCATTACACCTAAGACTAGTCTAGAGACTTACTAGTACCCCTGAAGTAGCTAGAACTAGCAAAGCCAGTGTGACCAGCAGCGTGGTAGTGTCTCAGGGCTAGTAGGGACTCCCAGGGACTTCTCACAAGGATCACCACCTTCCTTGGCGCCTTAGGTAGAAGGAACCGGAACTCCTCTCCCTTGTAGATTCCATCTTGTAGAACTGTAGGTGTAAATGAAGGGTGTTAGAACTAGGCTGGGGCTACAAGAACACCTCTACAAGGTGTTAAGACTAGTCTGGGGCTACAAGAACACTTCCACAAGGTGTTAAGACTAGCCTGGGGCTACAAGAATACTTCGACAAAGTGTTAAGATTAGCCTGGGGCTACAAGAATACTTCTACAAGGTTTTAGAAACAGCCTGGGGCTACAAGAACACTTCTACAAGGTGTTAAGAATAGCCTGGGGCTACAAGAGCACTTCTACTAGGTGTTAAGACTAGCCTGGGTCTACACGAACACTTCTACAAAGTGTTAAGACTAGCCTCAGGCTACAAGAACACGTCTACAAGATTTTGGGACAATCCTGGGGCTACAGGAACACTTCTACGAGGTGTTAAGACTAGCCTGGGGCTACAAGAATACTTCTACAAGGCTTTAGGACCAGCTTGGGGCTACAAGAACACTTCTACAAGGTGTTAAGTCTACCCTGAGGCTACAAGAACACTTCTACAAGGTGTTAAGACTAGCCTGGGGCTACAAGAACACTTCAACAATTGTTAAGACTAGCCTGGGGCTACAAGAGCACTTCTACAAGGTGTTAAGACTAGCTTGGGTCTACAAGAACACTTCTACAGAGCGTTAAGACTAGCCTGGGGCTACAAGAACACGTTTAAAAGGCGTTAAAGTTAGCCTGGGGCTACATGAACACTTCTATGAGCTGTTAAGGCTAGCCTGGGGCTACAAGAATATTTCTACATGGCTTTAGGACCAGCCTTTGGCTACAAGAACATTTCTACAAGGTGTTAAAACTAGCCTGTGTCTAAAAGAACACTTCTACAAGGTGTTAAGACTAGCCTGGGTCTACCAGAACACTTCTACAAGGTGTTAAGACTAGCCTGGGACTACAAAAACACGTCTACAAGGTGTTAAGACTAGCCTTACGCTGCAAGGACACTTCTACAAGGTATTAAGACTAGCCTGGAGCTACAAGAACACTTCTACAAGGTGTTACGACTAGCCTGGGACTAATACAACACTTCTCCAAGGTGTTACAACTAGCCTGGGGCTACTACGACACTTCTACAAGGTGTTAAGACTATCCTGGGACTATTACAACACTTCTACAAGGTGCTTAGACTATCCTGGGACTACTACAACACTTCTACAAGGTGTTACAACTAGCCTGGGGCTATTACAACACTTCTACAAGATGTTAAGGATAGCCTGGGGCTACTACAACACTTCTACAAGGTGTTAATAATAGCCTAGGGCTTCTACAACACTTCTATAAAGTGTTACGAATAGTCTAGGGCTACTACAACACTTCTACAAGGTGTTAAGACTAGCCTAGGGCTACAAGAACACTTCTACAAGCCGTTAAGACTAGCCAGGGGCTACAAGAACACTTCTACGCGGTGTTAAGACTAGCCTGGGACTACAAGAGCACTTCTGCAAGGTGCTAAGACTAGCCTGAGGCTACAAGAGCACTTCTACAAGGTTTTAGGACCAGTCTGCGCTACAAGAACACTTCTACAGGGTGTTTAGACTAGCCTTGGGCTATAAGAACAATTCTACAAGGTATTAAGACTAGCCTGGGGCTACAAGAACACTTCTACAAGGTGTTAAGACTAGCCTGGGGCTACAAGAACACTTCTACAAGGTGTTACGACTAGCCTGGGGCTACAAGAACACTTCTACAAGGTGTTAAGACTAGCCTGGGGCTACAAGAACACTTCTACAAGGTGTTAAGACTAGCCTGGGGCTACAAGATCACTTCTACAAGGTGTTAAGACTAGCCTGGGGCTACAAGAGCACTTCTACAAGGTGTTAAGACTAGCTTGGGTCTACAAGAACACTTCTACAGAGTGTTAAGACTAGCCTGGGGCTACAAGAACAAGTCTAAAAGGCGTTAAAACTAGCCTGGGGCTACATGAAAACTTTTATGAGGTGTTAAGACTAGCCTGGGGCTACAAGAATACTTCTACATGGCTTTAGGACCAGCCTTTGGCTACAAGAACATTTCTACAAGGTGTTAAAACTAGCCTGTGTCTACAAGAACACTTCTACAAGGTGTTAAGACTAGCCTGGGTCTACCAGAACACTTCTACAAGGTGTTAAGACTAGCCTGGGACTACAAAAACACGTCTACAAGGTGTTAAGACTAGCCTCAGGCTACAAGAACACGTCTACAAGGTGTTACGACTAGACTTGGTTTACAAGAGCAATCTACAAAGTGTTTAGACTAGCCTGGCGCTACTACAACA
Organism: Cherax quadricarinatus; assembly: GCF_038502225.1. Classification (NCBI taxonomy): domain Eukaryota; kingdom Metazoa; phylum Arthropoda; class Malacostraca; order Decapoda; family Parastacidae; genus Cherax; species Cherax quadricarinatus. The sequence goes on from NW_027195165.1 coordinate 264,041, forward strand.
CGTCTACAAGGTGTTAAGACTAGCCTGGGGCAATTATAACACTTTACAAGGTGTTAAGATTAGCCTGGGGCTACTATAACACTTCTACAAGGTGTTAAGACTATCCTGGGGCTACTACAACATTTCTACAAGGAACTACAACTAGCCTGGGGCTACTACAACACTTCTACAAGGTGTTAAAAATAGCCTGGGGCTACTATAACACTTCTACAAGGTGTTAAGACTAGCCTGGGGCTACTACAACACTTCTACAAGGTGTTAAGACTATCCTGGGGCTACTACAACACATCAACAAGGTGTTAAGACTATCCTGTGGCTACTACAACACATCTACAAGGTGTTAAGACTATCCTGGGGCTACTACAACACTTCTACAAGGTGTTAAGACTATCCTGGGGCTACTACAACACTTCTACAAGGTGTTAAGACTATCCTGGGGCTACTACAACACTTCTACAAGGTGTTAAGACTATCCTGTGGCTACTACAACACTTCTACAAGGTGTTAAGACTATCCTGGGGCTACTACAACACTTCTACAAGGTGTTAAGACTATCCTGGGCTACTACAACACTTCTACAAGGTGTTAAGACTATCCTGGGGCTACTACAACACTTCTACAAGGTGTTAGGACTATCTTGGGGCTACTACAGCACTTACAAGGTGTTAAGACTATCCTGGGGCTACTACAACACTTCTACAAGGTGTTAAGACTATCCTGGGGCTACTACAACACTTCTACAAGGTGTTAAGACTATCCTGGGGCTACTACAACACTTACAAGGTGTTAAGACTATCCTGGGGCTACTACAATACTTCTACAAGGTGTTAAGACTATCCTGGGGCTACTACAACACTTCTACAAGGTGTTAAGACTATCCTGGGGCTACTACAACACTTCTACAAGGTGTTAAGGCTATCCTGGGGCTACTACAACACTTCTACAAGGTGTTAAGGCTATCCTGGGGCTACTACAGCACTTCTACAAGGTGTTAAGGCTATCCTGGGGCTACTACAACACTTACAAGGTGTTAAGACTCTCCTGGGGCTACTACAACACTTCTACAAGGTGTTAAGGCTATCCTGGGGCTACTACAACACTTCTACAAGGTGTTAAGACTATCCTGGGGCTACTACAACACTTCTACAAGGTGTTAAGACTATCCTGGGGCTAGTACAACACTTCTACAAGGTGTTAAGACTATCCTGGGCTACTACAACACTTCAACAAGGTGTTAAGACTATCCTGGGGCTACTACAACACTTCTACAAGGTGTTAAGACTATCCTGGGGCTACTACAACACTTCTACAAGGTGTTAAGACTATCCTGGGGCTACTACAACACTTCTACAATGTGTTAAGACTATCCTGGGGCTACTACAACACTTCTACAAGGTGTTAAGACTATCCTGGGGCTACTACAACACTTCAACAAGGTGTTAAGACTATCCTGGGCTACTACAACACTTCTACAAGGTGTTAAGACTATCCTGGGGCTACTACAACACTTCTACAAGGTGTTAAGACTATCCTGGGGCTACTACAACACTTCTACAAGGTGTTAAGACTATCCTGGGGCTACTACAACACTTCAACAAGGTGTTAAGACTATCCTGGGCTACTACAACACTTCTACAAGGTGTTAAGACTATCCTGGGGCTACTACAACACTTCTACAAGGTGTTAAGACTATCCTGGGGCTACTACAACACTTCTACAAGGTGTTAAGACTATCCTGGGGCTACTACAACACTTCTACAAGGTGTTAAGACTATCCTGGGGCTACTACAACACTTCTACAAGGTGTTAAGACTATCCTGGGGCTACTACAACACTTCAACAAGGTGTTAAGACTATCCTGGGCTACTACAACACTTCTACAAGGTGTTAAGACTATCCTGGGGCTACTACAACACTTCTACAAGGTGTTAAGACTATCCTGGGGCTACTACAACACTTCTACAAGGTGTTAAGACTATCCTGGGGCTACTACAACACTTCTACAAGGTGTTAAGACTATCCTGGGGCTACTACAACACTTCTACAAGGTGTTAAGACTATCCTGGGGCTACTACAACACTTCTACAAGGTGTTAAGACTATCCTGGGGCTACTACAACACTTCTACAAGGTGTTAAGACTATCCTGGGGCTACTACAACACTTCTACAAGGTGTTAAGACTATCCTGGGGCTACTACAACACTTCTACAAGGTGTTAAGACTATCCTGGGGCTACTACAACACTTCTACAAGGTGTTAAGACTATCCTGGGCTACTACAACACTTCTACAAGGTGTTAAGACTATCCTGGGGCTACTACAACACTTCTACAAGGTGTTAAGACTATCCTGGGCTACTACAACACATCTACAAGGTGTTAAGACTATCCTGGGGCTACTACAACACTTCTACAAGGTGTTAAGACTATCCTGGGGCTACTACAACACTTCTACAAGGTGTTAAGACTATCCTGGGGCTACTACAACACTTCTAGAATGTGTTAAGACTATCCTGAAAATGTTAGTGTTCGTTATAGCAAAGTGCGACATTGTTGTTCGTTATAGCAGGTATCTAATAAGAGATAGGGTCTTTTATAAAGTCCGTTATAGCAAGGTTTAACTACTGTCATAATAACCTCGCTAAGACACACAACTGCCTTCCATCACTGTAATATACACAGTTATACACGAGTATACACTATGTATATTTTAAACCATTATACAGAATAATTCACTATAGGTAGATGTACGTAATAACAAGTCGTGCGTTATACAGTGACCTTCTGGTAGCAATGGGTAGCTGTGAGTTTTCTGTAGCAGTGTAGTCCCCTGTCTGTAGCCGTCCCTCTCTCCCAGGAACCCTGTGTGGGGAGATTTAGTCATGATATACATGATACTACACTGTAATGGGGAGATATAGTCTTGATATACATGATACTACTCTAATGGGGAGATATAGTCATGATATACATGTTAGTACACTGTAGTGGGGAGATATAGTCATGATATACATGATAGTACACTGTAGTGGGGAGATATAGTCATGATATACATGATACCACACTGTAATGGGGAGATATAGTCTTGATATACATGATACTACACTGTAGTTGGGAGATATAGTCATGATATACATGTTAGTACACTGTAGTGGGGAGATATAGTCATGATATACATGATAGTACACTGTAGTGGGGAGATATAGTCTTGATATACATGATACTACACTGTAGTCGGGAGATATAGTCATGATATACATGTTAGTACACTGTAGTGGGGAGATATAGTCATGATATACATGATAGTACACTGTAGTGGGGAGATATAGTCATGATATACATGTTAGTACACTGTAGTGGGGAGATATAGTCTTGATATACATGATACTACACTGTAGTCGGGAGATATAGTCATGATATACATGTTAGTACACTGTAGTGGGGAGATATAATCATGATATACATGATAGTACACTGTAGTGGGGAGATACAGTCATGATATAAATGATAGTACACTGTAATGGGGAGATATAGTCTTGATATACATGATACTACACTGTAGTGGGGAGATATAGTCATGATATACATGATAGTACACTAATGGGGAGATATACTCTTGATATACATGATACTACACTGTAGTGGGGAGATATAGTCATGATATACATGATACTACATTGTAGTGGGGAGATATAGTCATGATATACATGTTAGTACACTGTAGTGGGGAGATATAGTCATGATATACATGATAGTACACTGTAATGGGGAGATATAGTCATGATATACATGTTAGTACACTGTAGTGGGGAGATATAGTCATGATATACATGATACTACACTGTAGTGGGGAGATATAGTCATAATATGCATCATAGTACACTGTAATGGGGAGATATAGTCTTGATACACATGATACTTCACTGTAGTGGGGAGATATAGTCATGATATACGTGATACTACAGTGTAGAGGGGAGATATAGTTATGATATGCATAATACTACACTGTAGTGGGGAGATATAGTCTTGATATACACTGGTGGGAGATATGGTCATGATATCCATGATACTAGGTGAGGAGATATAACCAGGACATACACGATACTTACCACTAAGTGCCAACACTTCATCATGGTAAACTGAACCAGTAAAGACACCAGTAAGTGTTTGAACCAGATACCTGAGCCAGGTATTACCTGAACCAGGGAAGGATACCAGTGGTATCAGTGGGCAACCACCACCTACCAGGAACCTGCAATATTAACATATAAATATATCAGAAATTAGCAAGGTATTAATATATATATATATATATATATATATATATATATATATATATATATATATATATATATATATATATATATATATATATATATATATATATATATATATATATATATATATTAGGTAAGGTTTGTCAGGACACAAGACAAGTGTTTCCTGACGCTGGTCTGTTATATGACCCAGAGTTGGAGGTTTTGGTCATCTGACCGAGGCCTTCCACTGGCTTCCCTCTCCACATACGGCCTCGGGTATATTTTGACCAAGACTTAATGTTGTGGATCCGTTTATTACATTCACTTTTGAGAAATAAGTGGAATCTAATAGTAACAGCCTGGTTGATCAGGTCCTGATCCTCCCGGAGGCGTGCATAGAGAAAATTGATCGATATTACTCTATTAATCTATCTATCTATCACGTACCTGGTGGCGTAGTTAGAACACTCGTCTCTGGTAGTTCGCCAGGGATAGTAGGATGGTCGTGAATAGTCGTACAGTAATAGGAGAGGTTGGTGACCCCTTGGACTAGGTAGTGGCCCTTCTGGGGCCTCTAAATGGCCCTCGTGTTCTCCTGGAGGTAGATAGGCTCCTCCTAGGCTCCTAGCAGGGTTAATTCCTAGGTAGGTTTCACCTAGGCTCCAACCAGCGTTAATTCTTGTAGAGTGATCAATACGTCGGCCAGTAGAGAGCAAAGAGAATTGACGCTCTTCCCAACGCCCTTTTCTCTTATATTCCTCTATCCTGTACCTCCCATTCACCCTTTTCAACGAAAACCCCTTCTGTTTAACGGCGTGTGTCCCGTTAAACCCGTTTCGGTAACCCCTGTTGACGTTAACATAATAATCACTGTTAAAGTCACTGTTTTTATGAGATTTTGTGTCACTGAGAGAGGTGCTGGGTTTCAAATTTGGCTGTTTGGTGGGGTTTCTAGGGATTTTTGGAGTTTCTATGACCTCACGAAGGAAGTATTGGGACTTCTCTGGGAGGTCCTTGGAGTTTTCGAGTGGAGTGACTCTCTGGAGGGCGTACGAAGTGGAGGAAGAGTGGAGGACTAGCAGAAGAAGGGACAGTCCAGTGGAGGCACTTAAGACAGCAAGAATTCTTTGTTTGCGTCTGAGATGGCAACAGCGGGTACAGGATGTGCGGTGGACCGGTCCAGGGATGCACACCATATCAACTAGTGGTCCAACAGGGCCACAACGGCTGTTTAGTGGCCCAGCTGGGCCACAGTGGCTGTTTAGTGGCCCACAATGGCCTGAAACTCGGCCCTCTGGGATCCCAGCAACACCACAACGGTTCACTAGTGTCCCACAGGTACGTACCAGTGGTTCAACTGGTCCACAGTGCTTACTCACAAGTGGTCCATGACCAGCAGACCGTCTGCCCACCATACTCAGGGCCACACTGTGCAACATTCCACCTGCTCTTCGACACTGCAACCACACGACACCAAATCTGCCAGAACCACGATAACACCTCCCCACATTCAGTACTCCCACACACTTTACCCACACTCTACACCTCCCACACACTGTCTCCCACACTCTCGACCCTCCCACACTATGTACCCCACACTAAAGACCGATTCCGTTAACGAATAGCCCCTATTAACGCCTTCGTTAGTCCTCTAACAACGCAAATCTTTATATAATTTTGTCGCATCTAAAATTGCATGAGTCAATGTTATTGGTATTTTTTGAGAGGATTATAAACACGTATGGGTTATATAGACCTCGGGAAATGGGGGATAGATCAGGTATATACCTTGGATAGCAAGGAGGATAGCTCCGGAATCGGTTGAGTTTAAAAATCGGTTGGCAGGACATCAGGAACCGGTTGAAGTTATAAATCCGTTGGCAGGAAATCAGGAACCGGTTGAGGTTAAAAATCGGTTGGCAGGAAATCAGGAACTGATTCAAGAGGTGAGAAACCGGCTGCAACTGTCTGGCCAGAGGGGTCTAAGGCACTCTGGAATACTCTGATCTGCCCACCACTGGCATCTAGCCACTCAGAACGCCCAGTGTTGCATACGAGGCTATATATCGACTAATCAGAACGTCAGAGATCGCCCAAGGGGGCTTCTGATTGGCTTAAAATGACCGTCCAATCAGGGGGAAATCGGGTACTTGTGTCTAGGTATGAGCAATGGGCTGTTTAAGTTGAGTCAGTTTAGTTCTGTGACCCAGGGTGTTTCTGGGGAGAGAGAGAGAGACAGAGAGAGAGAGACAGAGAGAGAGAGAGAGAGAGAGAGAGAGAGAGAGAGAGAGAGAGAGAGAGAGAGAGAGAGAGAGAGAGAGAGAGAGAGACAAGACAGAGAGAGAGAGAGAGAGAGAGAGAGAGAGAGAGCACAGAGAGACAGAGAGAGAGAGAGAGAGAGAGACAGAGACAGAGACAGAGACAGACAGAGACAGAGAGACAGAGAGAGAGAGACAGAGACAGAGAGAGAGAGAGAGAGAGAGAGAGAGAGAGAGAGAGAGAGAGAGAGAGAGAGAGAGAGAGAGAGAGAGAGAGAGAGAGAGAGAGAGAGAGCGCACCTTTGTCTAAGTATTGATCACTCAGGTTGTGGGGGAAGTATATCGCATTTACTGTTATTCCCATTATCAGTTATATTTCTGAGTATGTACCACAGAGGAGATTGCCACAAGTGGGTTAGTAGCCACAGAGTGGGATTGTGACCAGAAGGAGTATGAGCCTACAGAGTGGGTTATTGTCTCCAAGTGTTGACTCACTGAGGTTGTGTCCCGAAGTAGTATCGTGCATTTACAGTGTTTTACCCATAGTGAGTTATATGTACCCACAAGTGGGTTATTGTACCCACAAGTGGGTTATTGTACCCACAAGTGGGTTATTGTACCCACAAGTGGGTTATTGTACCCACAAGTGGGTTTATTGTACCCACAAGTGAGTTATTGTACCCACAAGTGGGTTATTGTACCCACAAGTGGGTTATTGTACCCACAAGTGGGTTATTGTACCCACAAGTGGGTTATTGTACCCACAAGTGGGTTATTGTACCCACAAGTGGGTTATTGTACCCACAAGTGGGTTATTGTACCCACAAGTGGGTTATTGTACCCACAAGTGGGTTATTGTACCCACAAGTGGGTTATTGTACCCACAAGTGAGTTATTGTACCCACAAGTGGGTTATTGTACCCACAAGTGGGTTATTGTACCCACAAGTGGGTTATTGTACCCACAAGTGGGTTATTGTACCCACAAGTGGGTTATTGTACCCACAAGTGGGTTATTGTACCCACAAGTGGGTTATTGTACCCACAAGTGGGTTATTGTACCCACAAGTGGGTTATTGTACCCACAAGTGGGTTATTGTACCCACAAGTGGGTTATTGTACCCACAAGTGGGTTATTGTACCCACAAGTGGGTTATTGTACCCACAAGTGGGTTATTGTACCCACAAGTGGGTTATTGTACCCACAGGTGGGTTATTGTACCCACAAGTGGGTTATTGTACCCACAAGTGGGTTATTGTACCCACAGGTGGGTTATTGTACCCACAAGTGGGTTATTGTACCCACAAGTGGGTTATTGTACCCACAGGTGGGTTATTGTACCCACAGGTGGGTTATTGTACCCACAAGTGGGTTATTGTACCCACAGGTGGGTTATTGTACCCACAGGTGGGTTATTGTACCCACAAGTGGGTTATTGTACCCACAGGTGGGTTATTGTACCCACAGGTGGGTTATTGTACCCACAAGTGGGTTATTGTACCCACAGATGGGTTATTGTACCCACAGGTGGGTTAATGTACCCATAAGTGAGTTATTGTACCCACAGGTGGGTTATTGTACCCACAAGTGGGTTATTGTACCCACAGGTGGGTTTTTGTACGCACAGGTGGGTTATTGTACCCACAAGTGGGTTATTGTACCCACAGGTGGGTTATTGTACCCACAAGTGAGTTATTGTACCCACAGGTGGGTTATTGTACCCACAAGTGGGTTATTGTACCCACAGGTGGATTTTTGTACGCACAGGTGGGTTATTGTACCCACAAGTGGGTTATTGTACCCACAAGTGGGTTATTGTACCCACAAGTGAGTTATTGTACCCACAAGTGGGTTATTGTACCCACAAGTGAGTTATTGTACCCATAGGTGGGTTATTATACCCACAAGTGAGTTGTTGTACCCATAGGTGGGTGTCATGTACGGGGGTAATGATTGAATCGGATATAAGTGGGGAATATGGGAGTAAGGGATTATGTAGGCAGGGGAGAGGCAGGCGAGGTGGTAGGAGTGAGATGATTAGCGGAGGTAGGTAGGTAATGACAGGTCAGTTGTGACCACCACGACACTCAGGTAGGTAGGTAATGACAGGTCAGTGGTGACCACCACGACACTCAGGTAGGTAGGTAATGACAGGTCAGTGGTGACCACCACGACACTCAGGTAGGTAGGTAATGACAGGTCAGTGGTGACCACCACGACACTCAGGTAGGTAGGTAATGACAGGTCAGTGGTGACCACCACGACACTCAGGTAGGTAGGTAATGACAGGTCAGTGGTGACCACCACGACACTCAGGTAGGTAGGTAATGACAGGTCAGTGGTGACCACCACGACACTCTCATTAACTCGACACTACTCACTAACATATGCCTCGCCCATTCTTCTCTCATATAAACATAATAAAATATAAGAAAAAAGAATAAATAACGGTGGGCAGTGAATATTACTATTCTACTCAAACACAGTTTATTGTTAAGTCCTTGTACAATAATATATTTGGGAACAGGAGTACATTGTGGTTTAGAAAAATGGGATGGTATGTATAAGCAGTGAGACAAGGAACACAATCAACTTGACCAAAATGAATATAACTTACAATATAGTTCAGAGGACAGTTCACTACAGGAACTAAGTCACAGGTCCCAAGACCTACACAGCACGAGTACTGCTCCAAGCCAGTACTCTGCCCAATGTCTCCAACAGTCTCCTCCAGAGACTTCAGCAGCCTTCTCCCAAGCTCTGCTCCCCAGCAGCAGCTACGCTCGAAGTCTCTGCTCAGGAGCTCTGCACCCCAGCAGCAGCTCCGCTCGAAGTCTCTGCTCAGGAGCTCTGCACCCCAGCAGCAGCTCCGCACGAATCTCTCTGCTCAGCTGTTCCTTGGGCTTATATCGTGGTCCAAGCACCCTCCACAACCACGTGTACGACCTGACGCCTGGATTTGACGCCGTCAAGAACAAAAGACCTCAGACGTGGGCGTGGCTACAGACATTTGCCAAGGCAAGGTGTGACCATATAATTGGTTAAATTAGGTCTCCCCAGAGACCTCACAAGCCCAGCTGAACTACATCACATGGGTTATTGTACCCACAAGTGGGTTATTGTACCCACAGGTGGGTTTTTGTATGCACAGGTGGGTTATTGTACCCACAGGTGGGTTATTGTACCCACAGGTGGGTTATTGTACCGACAGGTGGGTTATTGTACCCACAGGTGTGTTATTGTACCCACAGGTGGGTTATTGTACCCACCTGGAGTTTACCTGGAGAGAGTTCCGGGGGTCAACACCCCCGCGGCCCGGTCTGTGACCAGGCCTCCTGATGGATCAGAGCCTGATCAACCAGGCTGTTACTGCTGGCTGCACGCAAACCAACGTACGAGCCACAGCCCGGCTGGTCAGGAACCGACTTTAGGTGCTTGTCCAGTGCCAGCTTGAAGACTGCCAGGGGTCTGTTGGTAATCTCCCTTATGTATGCTGGGAGGCAGTTGAACAGTCTTGGGCCCCTGACACTTATTGTATGGTCTCTTAACGTGCTAGTGACACCCCTGCTTTTCATTGGGGGGATGTTGCATCGTCTGCCAAGTCTTTTGCTTTCGTAGTGAGTGATTTTCGTGTGCAAGTTCGGTACTAGTCCCTCTAGGATTTTCCAGGTGTATATAATCATGTATCTCTCCCTCCTGCGTTCCAGGGAATACAGGTTCAGGAACCTCAAGCGCTCCCAGTAATTGAGGTGTTTTATCTCCGTTATGCGCGCCGTGAAGGTTCTCTGTACATTTTCTAGGTCAGCAATTTCACCTGCCTTGAAAGGTGCTGTTAGTGTGCAGCAATATTCCAGCCTAGATAGAACAAGTGACCTGAAGAGTGTCATCATGGGCTTGGCCTCCCTAGTTTTGAAGGTTCTCATTATCCATCCTGTCATTTTTCTAGCAGATGTGATTGATACAATGTTATGGTCCTTGAAGGTGAGATCCTCCGACATGATCACTCCCAGGTCTTTGACGTTGGTGTTTCGCTCTATTTTGTGGCCAGAATTTGTTTTGTACTCTGATGAAGATTTAATTTCCTCGTGTTTACCATATCTGAGTAATTGAAATTTCTCATCGTTGAACTTCATATTGTTTTCTGCAGCCCACTGAAAGATTTGGTTGATGTCCGCCTGGAGCCTTGCAGTGTCTGCAATGGAAGACACTGTCATGCAGATTCGGGTGTTATCTGCAAAGGAAGACACGGTGCTGTGGCTGACATCCTTGTCTATGTCGGATATGAGGATGAGGAACAAGATGGGAGCGAGTACTGTGCCTTGTGGAACAGAGCTTTTCACCGTAGCTGCCTCGGACTTTACTCTGTTGACGACTACTCTCTGTGTTCTGTTAGTGAGGAAATTATAGATCCATCGACCGACTTTTCCTGTTATTCCTTTAGCACGCATTTTGTGCGCTATTACGCCATGGTCACACTTGTCGAAGGCTTTTGCAAAGTCTGTATATATTACATCTGCATTCTTTTTGTCTTCTAGTGCATTTAGGACCTTGTCGTAGTGATCCAATAGTTGAGACAGACAGGAGCGATCTGTTCTAAACCCATGTTGCCCTGGGTTGTGTAACTGATGGGTTTCTAGATGGGTGGTGATCTTGCTTCTTAGGACCCTTTCAAAGATTTTTATGATATGGGATGTTAGTGCTATCGGTCTGTAGTTCTTTGCTGTTGCTTTACTGCCCCCTTTGTGGAGTGGGGCTATGTCTGTTGTTTTTAGTAACTGTGGGACGACCCCCGTGTCCATGCTCCCTCTCCATAGGATGGAAAAGGCTCGTGATAGGGGCTTCTTGCAGTTCTTGATGAACACAGAGTTCCATGAGTCTGGCCCTGGGGCAGAGTGCATGGGCATGTCATTTATCGCCTGTTCGAAGTCATTTGGCGTCAGGATAACATCGGATAGACTTGTGTTAACCAAATTCTGTGGTTCTCTCATAAAAAAATTCATTTTGATCTTCGACTCTCAGTCTGGTTAGCGGCTTGCTAAAAACTGAGTCATATTGGGACTTGAGTAGCTCACTCATTTCCTTGCTGTCATCTGTGTAGGACCCATCTTGTTTAAGTAGGGGCCCAATACTGGACGTTGTTCTCGACTTTGATTTGGCATAGGAGAAGAAATACTTTGGGTTTCTTTCGATTACATTTATGGCTTATAGTTCTTCCCGCGATTCCTGACTCCTATAAGATTCCTTTAGCTTAAGTTCGATGCTTGCTATTTCTCTGACCAGTGTCTCCCTACGCATTTCAGATATATTGACCTCTTTTAACCGCTCTGTTATTCTTTTCCGTCGCCTGTAAAGGGAGCGCCTGTCTCTTTCTATTTTACATCTACTCCTCCTTTTTCTTAGAGGAATAAGCCTTGTGCATACATCGAATGCCACCGAGTTAATCTGTTCTAGGCATAAGTTGGGGTCTGTGTTGCTTAGTATATCTTCCCAGCTTATATCGGTTAGGACTTGGTTTACTTGGTCCCACTTTATGTTTTTGTTATTGAAGTTGAATTTGGTGAATGCTCCCTCGTGACTAATCTCATTATGTCGGTCTGGGGCTCCTCGCATACATGTCTGAACCTCAATTATGTTGTGATCTGAGTATATTGTTTTTGATATGGTGACATTTCTTATCAGATCATCATTGTTAGTGAAGATGAGGTCTAGTGTATTCTCCAGTCTAGTAGGCTCTATTATTTGCTGGTTTAAATTGAATTTTGTGCAGAGATTTAAAAGCTCGTGTGAGTGTGAGTTTTCATCAGAGCTTGTGAAGGCTTACTCAGCCCTGTAACAACTACAGACAGTATTACCCAGGCTGGCTCCTCCTCAGGAAAATTAGTGAATAGAAAAAGAAATAATAACAAACATAAACACTTTATTATGTAGAAAATATAAAATATGAAACACTTAAATATGAAATATTAATCCTACATTAAAGAAAATGAAAAATGAAATATATAAATGATAACTGAATTCAACTCTAATTTAACACTTGGGTGTCTGGTGTTGGTGACACTGCTTGTTGAAATCGTAGCCGTTGCTGATGATGGGGGGGAGGGGGTCGCAGGTGTTGGTGACCACCACTGGCTAGTTCTTCACAGATTCACGCCGTGAGTAGTATCCCGATGACAGGAAAGCAGGTTCTTCACCGCTGCAATGATGTGGGGTTACGTCCTGCAATTTCATACAGGTGCACAGGTAATTAGATCCAAAATGGAGAAGTCTCTGGACGTTAGTCCTTCTCCTGTTCTTCTCGTTGATTGACAGGTGACCCTCACTGTCATCCAAGAGTAGTGTTGGGAGCTGTGAGTCGAGTGATTTACTGTTTGACCAGAGCCCCATACGTCACCTTTCGAGGGGGGGGGGGGGGGAAGAGGGAGGGGAAGGGATAGCGGGAGCTAGACTGACCCTACGTTAACAAGCAGCCGGGAATCAAACTATCACTTTAGGGGTGGGGAGGAGAAAAGGCCGGAAAAACGGGAGCGTGACTTACCCTACCTTAACTAGTAGCCGGTAATGAAACTATTGTTACTATATTGCTACTCCTATCTATTGAACTTTTCTCTCACAGAGCTGCCTCCTGGTGTTATTACTGCAACAATATTATTTGCTATATTCCTCCATTTTAGGTGCCTTAAGTTGAAATCCCCCAGGAGCAAGATGTTGGGTGCAGGAGCTGGAAGATTTTCCAGACAGTGGTCAATTTTTAACAGCTGTTCCTGGAATTGCTGGGATGTTGCATCCCAATGACTAGGTTTTGGTTCTCTATTTACTGCTAAAACTTCCACTACATCATTTGAGGCATTAAGCAGTTCTGTGCAAACAAGTGACTCTGCAATGTACAGGCGAACCCCCCCCCCTTTTGCCTGTTCACTCTGTCACATCTGTATAGGTTGTAACCTGGGATCCATATTTCATTGTCCAAGTGATCCTTTATGTGGGTCTCAGTGAAAGCCACGAACATTGCCTTTGCCTCTGCAAGCAGTCCACGGATGAAAGGTATTTTGTTGTTTGTTGCTGGCTTTAGACCCTGTATATTTGCAAAGAAGAATGTTATCGGACTGGTGGTATTGTTGGTACTGGAGGGGGGGATTTTTTTTCCAGCATTAGTATCTGTATCTGTTGGTTTGGAGTGGAGGCCATCGACTGTGGTTCCACTCCAGGAATGACTGGATTTGGTGTACGATTTCTGCCATTTCCTGCCAGTTTTTTTTCCTTCCTGGCACTAAAAAACCTCTCCCTCTTGAGTGGCTGTGGCTACCCAGGTTTTCCCATGGCCTGGATGTTTTGTATCTTTTTGTCCCCTTTAGATGGTGTGCCTGGCAATTTAAGTTATAGCACAGTCTTTCCTGTACTGAAGAGGTACACATTTCAGGGTGAAAAAGCTTACAGGAAGGGAGTTTGCATTTTCCTGTTGTCATATGGGCACGGCATTTTCTAGGGTGGTCATAGTTGCACGTCCCATCTGTTTTTCCAGATTTCCCATGCCTGCAGATACCAAGTGCATAGTATGTGCACAGGCTTGGTTTCCGTTTGCCTTGGGTTTCTGTGACTGTATTCCCTGTTGGTGCATGTTTCCCTGTCTTACTTCTATCCTCCCTAGCACCAACAATGGAGCTCCCACCAGTTGTTTTTGGTAATATATCCTCACTATTGCTAGTGGAGTCCTCTTGTTTGCTCTTTCCTGTGGTATTTCTAGTTTGCAATATTGGTTTTATCTTATCTTTGACTACACTTGTTTCCCCACTACGGCTCCTGTCCCCTATGAGGTCATTTATATGTATTCCTTCCTGCGTATAATTCCCGACTACCTGGACAAAATCTCCAGCTTCACCATTACTGTCTTCCAGGACAGTATCTCCAGCTTCACCATTACTGTCTCCCAAGACAGCACCTCCAGCTTCACCATTACTGTCTCCCAGGACAGCATCTCCAGCTTCACCATTACTGTCTCCCAGGACAGCACCTCCAGCTTCACCATTACTGTCTCCCAGGACAGCATCTCCAGCTTCACCATTACTGTCTCCCAGGACAGCATCTCCAGCTTCACCATTACTGTCTCCCAGGACAGCACCTCCAGCTTCACCATTACTGTCTCCCAGGACAGCATCTCCAGCTTCACCATTACTGTCTCCCAGGACAGCATCTCCAGCTTCACCATTACTGTCTCCCAGGACAGCATCTCCAGCTTCACCATTACTGTCTCCCAGGACAGCATCTCCAGCTTCACCATTACTGTCTCCCAGGACAGCATCTCCAGCTTCACCATTACTGTCTCCCAGGACAGCACCTCCAGCTTCACCATTACTGTCTCCCAGGACAGCACCTCCAGCTTCACCATTACTGTCTCCCAGGACAGCACTATCAGCCCAACATTTACTGACTACCAGGACATCACCTCCAGCCTTACAGTTTCTGACTACATGGCCAGTATCAAGGGCAGTACCATTCAGCCCAGACTTTTTATGTTCCCATCTGTTGTAGAAAGCTTCCAGGTTGTCTATGAAAGCAGCTTTGATGTTGTCCTCTTTTAATACCCTTGTGATTTTAGTCCACAGATTTATCTCATTTGGGCATACCCAAAAACACTTCTCTGTTTTAATACTGCTTGTAGCTAGTTCTTGGATATCTGCACAAGGGGCGTGACACCAATCTCCACAGAAATGACAATTTATGCATGTGGAAGCCCGTTTGTTTGACTGACCACAGACTACACACAGCTTCATAATGATTTGAATGGTTGATTTACTGCAATTCTACTAGCAACCTCTTGAATATTCTATTAATAACCTCCTTAAATGAAGCTCTAGCTATTTGTATTTCTATTTCTAACTGTACTTGTATATTGGACAGCTTACCGTGTACGTTCCTGATTTATATTTATTGTTTGTGTTTGATAAGGGCGCCTACAACCCCATCCGCTTACAGTCTGCTTTATTGTCCAACGAATCCGTTTGAAACCAGTCAAGGGTTCGGACCATCAAGGGTTCGGACCAGTCAAGGGTTCGGACCAGTCAAGGGTTCGGACCATCAAGGGTTCGGACCAGTCAAGGGTTCGGACCAGTCGAGGGTTTGGACCAGTCGATCTGATCTGATCAGTGGGTCACTTATTTAAAACATACTAGTCGGTGATTTGGGCTAACACATGAAGGATCTACTGGAAATTATCTACCCGAGTAATATGTGATTTGACTGATACAAAAGTATAACTTGTGTGTTGAAGAACCGGTGATATCTGGCAGCTCCTACAATGACGAACGGTCGAGCCTCAGCCCTTGTTTATCAATCGCTGTATCTAGCTTCTCTATTTTTTTTCGTCTCCACCACAATAAATGCTATATTATCACTATAGTTGACTGGTGGAAATTTTGGAGGAAGGAAGTGGGTTATTGTACCCACAGGTGGGTTATTGTACCCACAGGTGGGTTATTGTACCCACAGGTGGGTTATTGTACCCACAAGTGAGTTATTGTACCCACAGGTGGGTTATTGTACCCACAAGTGGGTCATTGTACCCACACGTGGGTTATTGTACCCACAGGTGGGTTATTGTACCCACAGGTGGGTTATTGTACCCACAAGTGGGTTATTGTACCCACAGGTGGGTTATTGTACCCACAAGTGGGTTATTGTACCCACAGGTGGGTTATTGTACCCACAGGTGGGTTATTGTACCCACAGGTGGGTTATTGTACCCACAGGTGGGTTATTGTACCCACAAGTGGGTTATTGTACCCACAGGTTGGTTATTGTACCCACAAGTGGGTCATTGTACCCACACGTGGGTTATTGTACGCACAGGTGGGTTATTGCACCCACAAGTGGGTTATTGCACCCACAAGTGGGTTATTGCACCCACAAGTGGGTTATTGCACCCACAGGTGGGTTATTGTACCCACAGGTGGGTTATTGTACCCACAAGTGGGTTATTGTACCCACAGGTGGGTTATTGTACCCACAGGTGGGTTATTGTGCCCACAGGTGGGTTATTGTACCCACAGGTGGGTTATTGTACCCTCACAAGTGGGTTATTGTTCCCACAAGTGAGTTATTGTACCCACAAGTGGGTTATTGTACCCACAGGTGGGTTATTGTACCCTCACAAGTGAGTTATTGTACCCACAGGTGGGTTATTGTACCCACAGGTGGGTTATTGTACCCTCACAAGTGGGTTATTGTACCCACAAGTGAGTTATTGTACCCACAGGTG
Source organism: Cherax quadricarinatus (assembly GCF_038502225.1). Classification (NCBI taxonomy): domain Eukaryota; kingdom Metazoa; phylum Arthropoda; class Malacostraca; order Decapoda; family Parastacidae; genus Cherax; species Cherax quadricarinatus. The sequence continues at coordinate 280,808 of NW_027195165.1, forward strand.
GGTTATTGTACCCTCACAAGTGGGTTATTAAACCCACAGGTGGGTTATTGTACCCTCACAAGTGGGTTATTGTACCCACAGGTGGGTTATTGTAAGTAATTAGGGCTTAGGTACCTGATTGAGGATTTATGTACCTAATTATTCTTAAGTACCTAATTAGAGACTTGGGTACCCTAATTAGGGCTTAGGTACCCAGCTGGGGACTTAGGTAGCTAATTATTCTTAAATAACTAATTAGGGACTTAGGTACCTAATTAGGGACTTGGGTACCTAATTAGGGACTTAGGTTCCTAATTAGGGCTTAGGTGAAATAGGTTAATAATACATATTTATACAATATTTACCTATTTATTTTATTGAGTACATATTGAGGACATAAGTAAGAATCAGGGACTTCTAGGGGCCTAGGTCCCTAGTGAGGGAGACACAGGGTCCTACTCCAGGGACCTTGTTACCTAATTAGGAAGACTTAGGGACCTCCAGGGACCTAGGCTCCTAGCCAGGTAGACACAGTGACCTACTGAGGGGACCTAGGTACATAATTAGGGAGACTTAGGGACCTACGGGACCTAAGGTTCTAACCAGGTAGACCCAGGGGTCCTCCTTCAGGGACCTAGGTCCCTAGCGAGGAATCTAGGTCCCTAGCTAAGTAGACCCACGGGTCCTCCTTCAGAGACCTAAGTCCCTAGAAAGACAGATCCAGGGACCCTCCTTCAGGGACCTAGGTCCCTAGCTAGGTAGACACAGGGGTCCTCCTCCAGGGATCTACATTCCTGCCTAGGTGGATCCAGGGGCCCTCCTTCAGGGACCTACATCCTTAGCGAAGATGACTCAGGGGCCCTCCTTCAGGGACCTAGGTCCCTATCTAGGTAGACCCAGGGGGTCCTCTTTAAGGGGCGTAGGTCCATAACCAGACAGACCGAGGGGCCCTCCTTCAGGGACCTAGGTCCCTAGCGAGGAACCTAGGTGCCTAGCCAGGTAGACAGAAGGGTCCTCCTAAAGGGACCTAGGTCCCTAGCTAGACCCAGGGGTAATCCTTCAGAGACATAGCTCCCTAACTAGGTAGACCCAGGGGTCCTCCTTCAGGGACCCAGGCCCCTAGCGAGGAACCTAGGTCCCTAGCTAGACCCAGAGGTCCTCCTTCAGGGACCTAGGTCCCTAGCTAGATATACCCAGGGGTTCTCCTTCAGGGGCCAAGGTCCCTAGCTAGACACAGGGGTCCTCCTTCAGGTACCCAGGTCCCTAGCGAAGAACCTAGGTCCCTAGCTAGACCCAGGAGGCCTCCTTCAGGGACCCAGGTCCCTAGCTAGACCCAGGGGACCTCCTTCAGGGACCCAGGTCCCTAGCTAGACCCAGGGGTCCTCCTTCAGGGACACAGGTCCCTAGCGAAGAACCTAGGTCCCTAGCTAGACCCAGGGGTCCTCCTTCAGGGACCCAGGTCCCTAGCGAAGAACCTAGGTCCCTAGCTAGACCCAGGGTTCCTCCTTCAGGGACCCAGGTCCCTAGCTAGACCCAGGGGTCCTCCTTCAGAGGCCCAGGTCCCTAGCTAGACCCAGGGGTCCTCCTTCAGGGATCTAGGTCCCTAGCTAGACCCAGGGGTCCTCCTTCAGGGACCCAGGTCCCTAGCTAGACCCAGGGACCCAGGTCCCTAGCTAGACCCAGGGGTCCTCCTTCAGGGACCCAGGTCCCTAGCTAGACCCAGGGGTCCTCCTTCAGGGACCCAGGTCCCTAGCTAGACCCAGGGGTCCTCCTTCAGGGACCCAGGTCCCTAGCTAGACCCAGGGGTCCTCCTTCAGAGGCCCAGGTCCCTAGCTAGACCCAGGGGTACTTCAGGGACCCAGGTCCCTAGCTAGACCCCGGGGTCCTCCTTCAGAGGCCCAGGTCCCTAGCTAGACCCAGGGGTCCTCCTTCAGGGATCCATGTCCCTAGCTAGACCCAGGGGTCCTCCTTCAGGGACCCAGGTCCCTAGCGAAGAACCTCGGTCCCTAGCTAGACCCAGGGTTCCTCCTTCAGGGACCCAGGTCCCTAGCTAGACCCAGGGGTCCTCCTTCAGGGACCCAGGTCCCTAGCTAGACCCAGGGGTCCTCCTTCAGAGGCCTAGGTCCCTAGCTAGACCCAGGGGTCCTCCTTCAGGGACCCATATCCCTAGCTAGACCCAGGGATCCTCCTTCAGGGACCCAGGTCCCTAGCGAAGAACCTAGGTCCCTAGCTCGACCCAGGGGTCCTCCTTCAGGGACCCAGGTCCCTAGCGAAGAACCTAGGTCCCTAGCTAGACCCAGGGTTTCTCCTTCAGGGACCCAGGTCCCTAGCTAGACCCAGGGGTCCTTCTTCAGAGGCCCAGGTCCCTAGCTAGACCCAGGGGTCCTCCCTCAGGGATCTAGGTCCCTAGCTAGACCCAGAGGTCCTCCTTCAGGGACCAAGGTCCCTAGCTAGACCCAGGGGTCCTCCTTCAGGGACCCAGGTCCCTAGCTAGACCCAGGGGTCCTCCTTCAGAGGCCCAGGTCCCTAGCTAGACCCAGGGGTCCTCCTTCAGGGACCCATGTCCCTAGGTAGACCCAGGGATCCTCCTTCAGGGACCCAGGTCCCTAGCGAAGAACCTAGGTCCCTAGCTAGACCCAGGGGTCCTCCTTCAGGGATCTAGGTTCTTAGCTAGACCCAGGGGTCCTCCTTCAGGGACCAAGGTCCCTAGCTAGACCCAGGGGTCCTCCTTCAGGGACCCAGGTCCCTAGCTAGACCCAGGGGTCCTCCTTCAGAGGCCCAGGTCCCTAGCTAGACCCAGGGGTCCTCCTTCAGGGACCCATGTCCCTAGCTAGACCCAGGGATCCTCCTTCAGGGACCCAGGTCCCTAGTGAAGAACCTAGGTCCCTAGCTAGACCCAGGGTTCCTCCTTCAGGGACCCAGGTCCCTAGCTAGACCCAGGGGTCCTCCTTCAGGGACGCAGGTCCCTAGCTAGACCCAGGAGTCCTCCTTCAGAGGCCCAGGTCCCTAGCTAGACCCAGGGGTCCTCCTTCAGGGACCCATGTCCCTAGCTAGACCCGGGGTTCCTCCTTCAGAGGCCCAGGTCCCTAGCTAGACCCAGGGGTCCTCCTTCAGAGGCCCAGATCCCTAGCTAGACCCAGGGGTCCTTCAGGGACCCAGATCCCTAGCTAGACCCAGGGTTCCTCCTTCAGGGACCCAGGTCCCTAGCTAGACCCAGGGTTCCTCCTTCAGAGGCCCAGGCCCCTAGCTAGACCCAGGGTTCCTTCTTCAGGGACCCAGGTCCCTAGCTAGACCCAGGGTTCCTCCTTCAGAGGCCCAGGTCCCTAGCTAGACCCAGTTGTCCTCCTTCAGGGACCCAGGTCCCTAGCTAGACCCAGGGTTTCTCCTTCAGAGGCCCAGGTCCCTAGATATACCCAGGGTTCCTCCTTCAGGGACCCAGGTCGCTAGCTAGATCCAGGGGTCCTCCTTCAGGGACCCAGGTCCCTAGCTAGACCCAGTTGTCCTCCTTCAGGGACCCAGGTCCCTAGCTAGACCCAGGGTTCCTCCTTCAGAGGCCCAGGTCCCTAGATATTCCCAGGGTTCCTCCTTCAGGGACCCAGGTCCCTAGCTAGACCCAGGGTTCCTCCTTCAGAGGCCCAGGTCCCTAGATATACCCAGGGTTCCTCCTTCAGGGACCCAGGTCCCTAGCTAGACCCAGGGGTCCTCCTTCAGGGACCTAGGTCCCTAGCCCTCAGGGACACACTAATATAATTAATAATATGCAACACAAATATAAAAACACATTTCCCAACATTTCTGCTCATGTGAGCGAAATGTAGCGCGGGTTCGAGACACTGCCTTCACAACAGCGATTATTGGCACGTTTCGCCCGCTGTAGAACCCTTGTGAACCTTTGGAAAAGCTCTACGGAGAGAGATATCGGTGTTTTAGGGTTCAATTCTATCGCTGTCAACACTTCAGAAGTTGAACCTGGTTCATGGGGTTCTATAGAAGTTGAACCTGGTTCTTGGGGTTCTATAGAAGTTGAACCTGGTTCTTGGGGTTCTATAGAAGTTGAACCTGGTTCTTGGGGTTCTATAGAAGTTGAACCTGGTTCTTGGGTTCTATAGAAGTTGAACCTGGTTCTTGAGGTTCTATAGAAGTTGAACCTGGTTCATGAGGTTCTATAGAAGTTGAACCTGGTTCATGAGGTTCTATAGAAGTTGAACCTGGTT